>NW_003299095.1:421853-422929 GCF_000151645.1 Tuber melanosporum | reverse complement strand
CCAATAAATTGTGTGCCCATTAATAAAGTCAATAAGAAGGTTTCTCTTTCTGTGAAGAAATGGTGTATAATTGGGGCTGAAGTAAACCTTCTCTTAAGCTCTTAAAAGGCTGTTTTCTGTTTTGGGCCCCACTGAACGTTTTTTAAATCATCTTTCAATATTTCTGTAATTAGAGCGCAGATCTTTGAGAAGTTTTCTATAAAAGATTAGTAGAAGTTTGCAAATCCTTAGAATATTGGAACCTCTTTAACTGACATAGGTGATTTCCAGTTTAATACTTAATTCACCTTTTGGGTACTTATGAATACCCTGTTAATGACTATCATATAGCCCAAGAATTCCACCTTTTTAATGTAGAAGAAAGATTTCTTTATCAAAATCGCAAGTTGAAAGTCTGCATCATCTTTGCAACCGTTTTGTTACTAGCTTGATATGTTTCTTCTCATCTTTTAAATAGCTGAGAATAGAGTCCAAATAGCATACAACTCCTCAGTTTAAAATTCCTGAAGTACCTTATTCATCATATCCTGAAACGTAGTAGGAGCGTTGGCTAATTCGAATAGTACATCTTTATATTCATAATGTCTATAATGTGATCAAAAAGCCAGTTCTATTCATCTTTTGCCTTGATTTGGATGAGGTTGCAACTGTCTTTTAAATTGATTTCGGAAAAGATACTAGCTCCTGCTATATCATTACACAATTCCGACATTAATGGGAGTGGATACTTGGTCAAGATAGTTATTTTGTTTAGATTTTAGTAGTCTACTATCAGTCGTAGTCTTCTATCTACTTTTAGTCTAAAGAGAATTTGAGCACTGAAAGGCAATTGGCTTCGTATGATCTTTCCTTGCCATAACATATCGTCAAAATATTCTCCTAACAACTTAAGTTCTTTATCAGACGGAGGATAAATAAGTTCTCAGGAGGGTTTCACTCCTTCAACTAGTCTTATTTCATGATTGAAGGATCACCTACGTACCAATTTTACTAGCGTTTGTGGGAGAAATTCTTCTTCGAATATCTAGCATTTGGAACGGGACCCGAATGTTTAGTGAATTACGGACCGGACGTAC
>NW_003299095.1:419557-421332 GCF_000151645.1 Tuber melanosporum | reverse complement strand
TAATGTGGATATAAGCATATCCCTCAGGACAGTTATATCTTATAGGTTTTGGTATACTAAAAGCGCATTTCTTTGGGTAAGATGTTGAATTGTCGTTCTGTCGTTTCGATATGGCTGAGGTTCTGATAACAACTGGGATGTTTTTTACCGTACCTGCGCAGTTTTGACCACTTAGGTCTCCTCAGATAAACATATTTCCTTTTGTTATATTAGGCAGCCTACTACTAGCGGTCTTTACCCCTGCTGAGGGGTTCACATACCTTCCACTTTTTACTACCTGTGGAAAAATCTAGAGAGTCTCTGCCATTGTCCAGATATCATGAAAGCAAAAGCCGTATTCGTAGGATTGATAGGCTGTCTTTTTGATAACCTTCTCAGGCTTATTCTCCACCCTCACTTAACTGTAGATAGTGTCCTCACTTTATCGAGTTGTGTTTGGTACCAGCACGGTATCTAAGAAGTAGTAACTAAAGGTAAAGTCTAGAGCTCTTATAGCTATTTCTCGTATAAATCAAAGATGTGTTTCACCTTTTCTCTAGATCCTTCATCTTAGCTCTACTGTGGCTCCTTTCAGTACTCTTGGTACTTTCTGTTTCCTGTCTAGGTTTTAGTCCTTATCGAATACCTTTCAGTTTCCAGGTCTGATGCCTGACAACCCTAGCAGATATGTGCCAGGTCGATAGGGACAAGCTTACAATTCTCCCTTAGAATGCATAGAGGCACCGCTAATGTGTACATTGCTCTTTCTTGATCCCCTTAACCTTGTGGCAAGAAGGACACATGTACTCCTACTCTGGTCATAATTGCAAGGTTGATTCTTTCGCTTCACCATCCCTTGTTTTGCTGTTGATTTCGACTCCTAGAGAGTATGTCTTTTCTAGACTATCCAAACACCGTCACTGTTAGTACCAATAAAATGACCTAGGTTATTTCTTCATCTTTACCTAGTTCTCAGAGCTTGTTACCTCTTGGAACTTGAACAATAGAGATCTTTTCAGGATAGTGAACTATAGTTACTGTTCTAGACCTTTGTGTCTTGAATGGATGGTCATCTGCCTTTGTTCTAAACAAGGGAATTTGTCCTCAGTTGGTTTTATACTCATGGTTTTTGTTTCCGCAATGAATGCAACTATTTTCCTACTTTCCTTCATCAATTGTTGACTGAGGGATTCCTTCAAGGACTATTTTGAAATTAGTATGTGTCAACTTCATAGTCCTGCT
The DNA here is from genome assembly GCF_000151645.1 of Tuber melanosporum. Classification (NCBI taxonomy): domain Eukaryota; kingdom Fungi; phylum Ascomycota; class Pezizomycetes; order Pezizales; family Tuberaceae; genus Tuber; species Tuber melanosporum. The sequence goes on along the minus strand of NW_003299095.1, from coordinate 420,111 downwards.
AGATCTCTTTGCAGGTTTTTCAGATTCCAGTTTCTGCTTCCTCTTTTTGGATGGACTACCTCTCTTTATAAAGAGTTTCTCTCTTTTACATTTGGTTGATTTTGATCTGCAGGTTTTTTATCTGAGAATGTTTTTACAGGTTTCAACTTATTCCAGTCCAAGTGGTCTGATTTCTACTGTTCCTCCTCATCTCTTCCTGCTTCTCAGACTGCTTTTTTCCATACTCTATCAGTATCATATTTGTTCAGAGAAAGTTATCATCTAATCATAGAGGGCAACGTTCTATCGCATATTATATGCCAGGCTGGTCCTGTTAGTCGAGCATAGAGATTCAGATTATGAATTTTCTCCATAAATGTCTGAATGTCATTTTTATACTCAACTAATTCCATGTCCCCTATTGCTTTACATTCTTCTTCATAGAGAGTATACCAACTGGTGAATACATATTCAAAGAGAGTTCATGAACTCAGTTCCAGATCTTGTACCTCTCAATAGAGATCATCCATTGCACGCCGATATCATATATCTATCAAGCTGACCTGATCCTCTTT
>NW_003299095.1:414539-418841 GCF_000151645.1 Tuber melanosporum | reverse complement strand
GTTATTCTGGAGTTAATCCCTATTTGAATCTGAATGGTCCTCCTCCACGCTGTCCTCCATTTCCATTATCATCTCCATCATCACTCCCATTATCCAGGTCACTGCCCGGTATTATAGAGGTTAGGAGTTCTCCTTCTTTCTACTTTCTCTTACTTCACGTAGGAATTTTCTCGGGTTCCTACCATTCTGCACCATCTTTCTATTCTTGTAGGACTGACTCCAATATAGTATGCTGACCACTGGATTGTCCACTATCTAGTACTTTAAGTTTTTCAAGCACTAGGAATAAGGTATCGAATATATGTGTTTGATCCCTTTGAATGGTATGGGTAAAGTTACCATAACGGTCTGCTTCTCTTTCTTGTCTGGAGGCCAGATTGGATATCAAGGTTTGAATTGCTCAATTCTGTTGGGTCTGTTGTGCTCGAAACTGCTGGAAAGCTTATTCCAAAGTAAGATCTCACTCAAGAGCTTCTCACTGTAGTTGAGTAGTTACCCCCTCATGATGTTCTTATCATGCATCCTGTTCCGCTAATTTAGCAACTATTTCCTGGTTGATCCTTTCTTAGAGTTCTCAGATGTTTGCTTCCACCAAAGTATACAGATGTAATATAATGGCTAGGTCCTTATCATGTATGTCTTGTCCTTCCAGCAATCTTTACTGTACTTCTACTAGCCCTCACATGTTAGCTTGTGAGTCGGCTGACAGAGTTTCAAAGGCAATATTGGCGGTATTGATACTGGTTGAAATATCCTGCTGTATTTGACCTATGACTAATCTAACTCTAGCAGCAAGTCTTGCTAGGTCAGCTACATGTGTGTTTGGATGTGGTGTAGAGGGTCCTGAAATGGGAGAGGAGGCCCTTGAGGATTGTGGGACAATAAAGATTTTGCCAGCCGGTCTTCAAAAGAGTTTTCAGAGAGTCAGGAGGATAGAGGACGAACAACTGAGAGTCGTGGAATGGTGATCTCTGGAGATATCCTTCGGGTCCCCTGGAGTAATCTGCTTAAGAGGTGTTAACCTCTCTTTTGCTCGTTTGCGAGTTTCTTTTTCTCGTATGCGAGCTAGAAAGCCCATGTTTTTGGAAGTTTCTATTGAGTAGGATATACTGCGGGACACTTGGTATCCTGATCACAGTGTACAGTAGGAAAAGATAGGCAGATAGGTACAGAGCTTCATAGAGAGTTCAAGTAACGTATTCGCAAGATGCTAATCACGTTATCAAGAATATTATGATAATTGGCAGGTGGCCTGCTCTTCCAGAGAGGAGACAAGAGCTGACAACTAGAGGAGGCTTCAAGGATGTAGTGAGAAACAAAAAAGTAACAGTTCAACCAAGTATATCGAAATACTGTCTGTCGAAGTCCGCCTTTTCCATTGTAGAATCAGATGGTCTTTATATACACAAATCTGTTTATGTCTAGCATGAATGAGACTAATCAAAGGTATCAATTGATACACTTTAGTAAAACTAATTAAGTATCAAAATGATACTTAAAATAAAACATAAAACATAACTAAGTATCAAACAATACTTAAAACAAAGTATAAAACAAAACCAATAACCAAGTACCCGTACCAGTTACAGTTGGGATGATTTCTGAGTCTCCAAGCTAGAGAAATAGTAGCAGAAATTCTACTACTAAGAGAACCTTCATCACTGGGATTCCAGTGAAGGAAGAGTTTCCAAATAAATTCTGATTTGTACCAGGTTTTATATAGCTTCTGAAATTGTTTCTCAGTGGGAACTAGGTCTGGGTCGGTATGCCATAAAGAAGCTTCTTGTACCAGAAATGATATCTCTGAAAGTTCGAATTGACTAGATATCACTTGACTGATTGATGGCAAGTGTACCTTAATTAGTAGCTCGAAGATAAAATTGGTTCAGGATAGTTCCTCAGGGTATCTAGGCCAACCGTAATATTAATAACTTCAGTGAAAGTGTGAATCAAATCCATACACTCATAAAAAGATCCAAAGTAGTAACCGATTAGACTAGAGAGCCTTGGTAATAAGAAGATCTAATAATATACTGTTAGGTGGAGACAATCTGATAAACTTCAGAATTGTCTAGGCCAATCAAGTGTCACGAACATGGCTTGGCATGAAAGAAGCTTTCACATAACACATGGTTATGAGTCACAGGTATGTTATTGTTTAACACATATGACTCATTCGGGTCATATGATTTGTTATGTGTGGGATTTGTGATGCTGTCACACATGGCTCAAATATGAGTCATGGGACATGCACCTGGCAAGTATGCCTTGCGAGTGTACATTGTGGGCAAGCCTTGCGCATATGATTTATGTTTCGCACATGACCTCGTTATGAGGTCATGGGTTTCGCGCATATGACTCAGTCGAGTCATATGACTTGTTTATTGCGTTATGATTTGTTTATGAGGTTTGTACATGATCTCGCTATGTTTTATGTTTTATTTTAAGTATCATTTTGATACTTAATTAGTTTGTTATGATTTGGTTTTGCACATGTGACCACTTTAGGTCACATGACTACGGGCGGGAAGAATACTATATAAGGAGGCCGATGCGGCCAAGGAAGATAGGTTCTTCACGCTGTGTTCTAAGTACTTTTCCTACTTATTACTTTAATGAATATAAAACACCTTTACGATCTTTACCTTTATTTGCAACATTATGGTTACGCCAAGGAAAGCGCTTTACGAAGAAGAGTTAGAGAAAGTTTACGATAGGTGTTCCCAAGAGAAGACAAGGGTCTTGTACTATCAGAAACGTAGGCAGAGGCCTAGAGCTATCGTAAGACGAAGGAAGAGGGAGACAGAAATGAGAAGTATCGTTCCCCATCGCCAAGAACTAACTATGCAAGGAGGGATCATTACATTACAAAGCGTCACCTCTTGCGACGCCAAATAATACCACACGGCATCCTTCAATCCAGACAGGGAAGGAGATATCGATATCGACGATCAAAACCTTAACTTAGGAGGATTCAGCGACGCTCTAGATCACGTCTCAGCAGAACCCTCAAGAGCAGCAAGCCCAGTAACTCCAGAGAAAGGATCACCAGTCGATAGCTCTCGTGCAGGAACTCCACGACCCGAGAGAATATCGGAATCAGCAGTACCTGGGCCACTGGCCCCAGCAGCTCCGGCACCAGGAACTAGCATACTTGGAATTACTGAAAATCAGTTTCAGGTATTTCTCGCAGCAACACGAAACACAGGACAAGGAAACATCCAACGACCGAAAGCAAAGGAGTCCGACACATATGAAGGAGCCAAAGACAAGCTATGAATATTCTTAGCGCAATGTGAAGGATATTTTGCCATTAAAGGATACGGAAATCATCATGACGAGATTAAGATTCCATACGTGGAATCTCTCCTCAGAGGACTCGCAGGACAATGGATCATGCCTTTCTAAGACGGAATGAAGCAGAGGAAATGGGTCATATACGAAGAGTTCAAGGCGACACTCTTCGAACAATTCGGAGATCCCAACGCCAAAGAAACAATAAGACGAAAGCTGGAAACAAATATTCTGGACATACTGGAACGAATGCTGACTATTAGAATATGAGGCTGAGTTTGATGATGCTACTTTCTACATCATCCTCCTGAGAAACTGCAGCGAGAGACTCCGAGAGGCATGGGGAATATCCGTTTCGGCGCTATACAACAGCAGAATGATTTGCAAGATGGGCGATCGATAAGCAAAGCAAACTAAACATGGTTCGAAGCAACTCAGAAAATACTATAGCATACAAGGTGGTCCAATCATCCAGGAATGTGGACGGAACCTTCAAACCACAAGCAGTTCGAGGAGAAAGTTGAGCATTACTACCAGGCGAGCTAATAGAGTTAGACAAATGAAAAGCAGGACCTGCTCTGAACCTGTATAAAGAAGAATACGCCAGCAGAATGAACGGGAAACTCTACCTAAGGTGCAGAAAAGCAGGAGATCGGATACGAGAATGTAGAAACCGACCTGACAGCGGATACCAAAGGACAAGAGCTGCAGAGAATAATCGTTTCCAAAATCAAAAAAGGAGCAACATTCGCAAAATGATCCTAGAACATTCACCGGCGGAAAACGACAAGGGTCCCCAGTAAATGGTGGTCTGGGAGACCCAAGATGTGGACCTGGAAAACCCATCAAGTTAGCGAACTACTACATGGCACTACACAGGCAAAGAGGAGAAGAAGACGGAGATCATAAGTACCCGTACCGGTTACACTCTCGCTGCAGTTTCTCAGGAGGATGATGTAGAGAGTAGCATCATCAAACTCGGCTTCGTATTCCAATAGTCGGCATTCA
>NW_003299095.1:397839-414389 GCF_000151645.1 Tuber melanosporum | reverse complement strand
CTTTAACAAGTACACAAGACACCATATTCTATGCTATTACTCGGGTTATGGGGCTACCGAAGACTTCATCGACAAAGAAATCTGCAACAAATATGGCCTCCCCACTAAACAAGCAAAGAAAGCAAGACAAGTCTACCTAGCGGATGGAAAGCCAAGCGCTATGGGTCCTATAATCCATACGGCAACAGTACCTATGGACAGCGACAGCCATAGGGAAACAGCAACCTTTCAGGTAGCAGATTTAAAAAACCATGAGATAGTCCTAGGGATGCGATGGTTGCAAAAGCATAATCCGATGATCAATTGGAACGAGAACAAGATGACCATTACAAGCAAACTATGCACGACACTATGTCTTAACAGTTCATCTGTGGTTTACTCGACACTGATACGAGAAGCGGAAGAAGAAACTTTGCATGCAAAGTTCGCTAAGATGCGGCAAGATAAGAGAGTCCAGATACAAAGACTGGACCAAGAGGCAAGAGTACCGACTAAGGGTTCCAAAAGGGCAGCAGGACACGACCTGTATGCCAACGAAGGAATCAAGATACCTGCCAATGGGCAGGCAGCGATAGCAACAAGAATAGCCATCAGACTACCAGAAGGCACCTATAGACGAATAGCACCCCGCAGTGGTCTAGCAGTCAAACATCAACTCATGACCATGGCAGGGGTGATCGACGTCGACTATGCAGGTGAAATCAAAGTGGTCCTGGCCAACCTTGCTCAAGAGGACTACCAAGTCCAAAAAGGCAATCGAATCGCACAGTTGATAACCGAAAAAATCAACCAAGAGGATCTGCACAAAGTAGATCAACTGGAAGAAACCACAAGAGGAGACAAGGCATTTGGAAGCACGGACCAAAACCAGCCCGATACAACAAAAAGAATCGAGATCAAAGAGATCACAGCACAAGCCTTTAGAAGGTGCTATTAAAGGAGAGATGCAACAGGAATTCTCAAATAGATATACGAAGACGAAAAAAAAGCAGTTCTAGCAAAAATCAACATCAGCATGCAGCTAGCAATCCAGGATAAGAAATACCAAAGCAAAAAGGGATAGAAAGAATTGGTTCCAAAGGAATATCATCAATTCACGAACCTATTCTAAGAAGAGGAAGCTACAGAGCTACCAGCTCGAAGACTAGGAATCAATCATGGAATTCAGATAGACAGAGCCGAAAAAACAGGAAACACAAAAGAGATTTCCTACAAGAGGTTATACCCACTAGGAGAAGCAGAGCTCAAAGAACTTAGGAAGTACATCGAGAGAAACTTAAAGGGTGGATGGATTAGGGACTCTTTCGCGTCAGGAGAAACCCCAATACTATTTGTCAAAAAGAAAGACAGAAAAATGAGACTCTGCGTGGACTACAGAGCTCTCAATTCGGTTACCAAGAAAGACTGATATCCACTACCCTTGATTGGAGAAGCACTGGATAGACTGCTGTCAGCAAAATACTTCACCAAACTCGTCACCAAGGACACATACCACAATATACATATCAAGGCAGGAGACGAATGGAAGACTACATTCGCCTCAAGATAGGGAATGTTCGAATACTTGGTTATGCCCTTCGGGCTAACCAATACACTGGCTTCATTCCAGATATGGAACAACAAGGTACTCTATATGTACCTCGACATATGTTGTATCGTATACTTGGACGATGTACTCATATACTCAGAAAACATACAACAACACCAAAAGGATATCAGCAATATCATGGCCACAATACAAGGATCAGGAATGAAGATCAAACCAACAAAGTGCGAATTCCATAAGAAAGAAACAGAATACCTCGGATTTACCATCAATCGAAGTGGGGTTAAGGTTGATCCTGTCAAAATAGCAGCCATATGGGATTGGGCCAAACCAAACAACAAAACCGATATTCAATGCTTTATGGGATGCTGCAACTTTTATCAAAGGTTCATAGCGAGATTTAGCAGGCTTGCAAAACCACTCTATAACCTAACAAAGAAAGACAAGAAATGGTAATAGGAAGAGACGGAACACAAAGCATACGATGCAATACAAACGCATCTAACATCAGTACCCAAACTGGTTCATTTCAACCCAAACCGAAGGATAATGATCGAAAAGGACGCCTCAAAATATGTGTGCTCAGGTATACTATCGCAACAATGCGACGATGGAAAATAGAGGCCAGTGTCTTACTGATCCAAGACAATGACCCCCACAGAGTGCAACTACGATATTGCAAACAAAGAACTATTAGCGATAGTTCAAGCATTAAAGGAATGGAGAAGATACATTTTAAACGACGACCATCCCATCCGAGTTCTAACCGACCACAAGAACTTGGTCCCATTCATAACTACGAAAGAACTGAACAACCGCCAGATAAGATGGATGGAACACCTCAGCAAATACAACTTCAAAATCGAATACCGACCAGGCAAAGACAGTGGAAAGCCAAATGCTCTTACAAGAATTGCTAGCGACATACTACAAACAAAAGAAGACGAAAGAATCAAACAAAAAACACAAACACTATTACCAAAAACCTACTTTGAGGCAATGGAGGTTATCCAATTCACATCAACGGAGGAAAGGGAAATTGAGAATGCAAACGAGAAAGACAAAACAATTTAGGCAATAAGAGAAGCATTGAAAGAAGGAAAAAAGGAGATGAAAGGAATTGCTCTGAGTTTATGCCAATGGAAGGATGGAAGTATGTGGTACGATGGAAAACAATGGATCCCGGAAGAGGAGGAGATAAGGACAGACATCATACAATAACACCACAATATCCGAATGGCAGGACACGGGGGAACGGCTAAAACCACAGAATTCATCACGAGGTCATTCTATTGGCCAGGACTGCACGAAGATGTCAAACGATATGTCAAAAACTGCGACATATGTCAAAGGACGAAAACGACTAAACATGCACCACATGGATTACTGAAATCAAACGAAGTTCCTGAACAACCATGGGAAACAATTACTATGGACTTCATCACTGACCTACTGGCATAGTAAAATTGCGATAGCATCCTAGTCATGGTGGATCGTCTGACCAAAATGAGTCATTTCATTCCGGTCAGAAAAGTTATCAACATGAGGGATTTTATACAGACATTCTTGCAAGAGGTCTTCCTACTTCACGGCCTCCCAAAAAATATCATTACAGATCGAGAAACACTATTTACATCGGGACTATGAAAGAAAGTAACAGGAGAAATGGAGATACAAAACAGGATGAGTACAGCGTTCTACTTACAGACGGATAGACAAACGGAATGGGTAAATACGATACTCAAACAATATTTAAGACCCTAGGTCAATTATCAACAACATGATTGGTACAAGCTGTTATCTATGGCCAAATTCGCATACAACAATGGAAAACAAGAAACAATTAGCACAACACTATTCTTCGCAAATTACGAACAACATCCACAAAGTCAGACCACATATCATATGATTAATGATGTGATATAGGACAAAACTGATACGGGAAAACTACACGAAACATTACAATATGAAATGAGTCAAGTACAACAATGACAAAAGGAACAATACGATAAGCACCGAAGACCAGATCCGAACATACAACCGGGAGATATGGTATGGCCAATACCAAACAACATCCATACAACACACCCATCAAAGAAATTGGACTACAAGAAAATCGGACCATTCAGGATATTGGAAAGAGTGGGCAGCCGAGCTTATAAACTCAACCTTCCCCCCTCGATGCGAATATACAATACATTCCACATCTCACTCCTCGAATTATACAACAATAACAAGTTTCCCTTACAAATACTTATTCCTCCCCCTCCGATCGAACTCGACGGAGTACCAGAATACGAGCTCAACGAAATAGTCGATTCCCACTTCTTCCATGGTTACCTCTAATACCGAGCCAAGTGGACAGGATATTCGCCTGAATACGATAAAACTTGGTACTTCGCACACAACTTAGAACACGCACAAGATTCCATCTCAACCTTCCACCAGCGATACCCAGACAAGCCCAGCCCAGGTGACGATTACGTTCAACCAAGACAATGGGGAGGGAAAGGCTTCAGTGCTATTGCAACAACACGAGGGCTGGTGTGATAGCTCCTGCCAAACCACACCTACCAGTCCCGAATACTCATTCATGGGGCCGACCGACGAAGAACTCAAGGAAAGGAAAAAACAAGCACAGCATAATGCCATGTCATGGACGGTATACTATGATGACGGTTGCCAAACACATTTTAGCAACAAAGAAGGCTTGGGATGGTACCTGAGGGAATGTCAAAAGCGTGGCCCACCCCCGGACCACATTCTGAAGCATTGGCAACAATGCTTCAGAAATGGGTGCAGGATGCACAGGGCGCAGAAAATATCTGCGGGATTCTACCCGCAGAAGAATTGAAGCAGGAAAGAGTTGGAAGGAGAAGATGCCAGAAAGGCATGGGCCACAAGGACACAGTCCAGGGAGGGAGGGGCCCAAAACTCCTCAGCAGACACGGAACCGGACGTCAGGAGCCTACACAGGCAGATCCGGGGACTCCAAGAACTTGGCCAAGCCTAGGCTACAATTTCAGCAAATGACAAAACGATCGCCGAACTAACACAGCTGAACGATAATCAGCGGCACACGATCGAGATGGCGAATCTGACTCTAGAATTGGTAAGGGTCAGATGGAGGACAGCAGACGAAAAGTTCCACAAGCTGAGAAGGACCATGCGCTCGGCAGGACAGGAACTATTGAAACTAGGAGAAAAAGCTTGATGGGACTCAGGCTTAGGAGGAGGGGAGCTAATGTCACGAACGTGGCTTGGCATACAAGAAGCTTTCATGTAACACATGGTTATGAGTCACAGGTATGTTATTGTTTTACACATATGACTCATTTGAGTCATATGATTTGTTATGCGTAGCATTTGTGATGCTTTCGCACATGGCTCAAATATGAGTCATGGGACGTGCGCCTGGCGAGTATGCCTTGCGAGTGTGCCTTACGGGCAAGCCTTGTGCATATGATTTATGTTTCGCATATGACCTCATTATGAGGTCATGGGTTTCGCGCATATGACTCAGTCGAGTCATATGACTTGTTTATTGCGTTATGATTGGTTTATGAGTTTTGTACATAACTTCGCTATGAGGTCATGGGTTTTGAGCATGGGATTATTTTGGTTACATGATTAGTTTGTTATGATTTGATTTCGCACATGTGACCACTTTAGGTCACATGACTACAGGTGAGAAGAATACTATATAAGGAGGCCGATGCTGCCGAGGAAGATAGGTTCTTCACGCTTTGTTCTAATTACTTTTCCTACTTATTACTTTAACGAATATAAAACACCTTTACGATCTTTACCTTTATTTGCAACATTATGGTTACGCCAAGGAAAGTGCTTTACGAAGAAGAGTTAGAGAAAGCTTATGATAGGCGTTTCCAATAGAAGACAAGGGTCTTGTACTATCAGAAACGTAGGCAGAGGCCTAGAGCTATCGTAAGACGAAGGAAGAGGAAGACAGAAATGAGAAGTATCGTTCCCCATCGCCAAGAACTAACTATCCAAGGAGGGATCATTACATCAAGATTTGTTTTTGTAAGCGGAAATTGTCTAGGAATGCTCAAGTTCACTCGTTTTATTTATGACTACTAAGAGTGAAGTAGATTTGGTAAAGTAAAATAAAATTGTAAAACAATATTATATTGTTAAGGTCTCTTCTTTGTTGCTTGATGATGTCTAAAGCTTTGGAGGTACTTTGATATTTATATTCTGTCTCTGTCTGTTTACAGACTATATCTATTTATCATACAACTATATACCACTCTGATTATAACTCACAACGTCGGCATTCTTGAAAGGTGCAAACACCTGGAGACCCTGAAAATCACCATACTCTCTTTAGCAGTTACAATATAACTACCCAGAATCATACTGTTCCCAATGGTAATTATCCGATTTTTTGAGTCTTGAGACTTATAGCCTAGTTCCCAAGTCAAACTGAGTTGGCTCTAATTGTGTCTGTCATTGATGAAATGATCAGTTTCATCTGCAGGTTGCATCTGCGAAGGTAGCCATAATCACAACTTTTTTTTAGGTCCTTTAACTTTAAACTTCTATAACTCCTTGCCGAACTGATAGATGTCGTCCAGAGTACTACCGTAGAAGCCATTAGAATTCATGGAATGTTGCAACTAGATTTCAGAATACATTGCAGTTACAAGGATAATTTTCAATACTACAACAGTGATTGAAATCCTGTTACCCAGAGTCATCAAGGGTTGCTGAGTAAGGAAATATTTGTCAATCTGGTGGAATAGCTTTCTGCGAATTAGTAGAAAGTGTCTCTTGATATTCTAGACTCTTCTGGATATTTTAGAGTGGATGTGAATATATTGGTCTCTCACTGAGATTCTTTACCATTTGATACCATCTCTTTGTGTGAAAACATCCCATTACCTACAACTTATTCCAAAAATATCACATCTTTGAAGCCTAGTAATCCTCTGAGTAGTTGACAGATTTACTCCGCTCTACTTTTCTGACCTAGCCGAAGGTCATCTCTCATATATCCCGCAAATAGAATCTGGTTGGACAGACAGCGGTAACTTATACAGTGTTATTCTGACACCTTCAATTCTATAGCACTATAGTCATAGGACGCAACTGAGATTGATATGCATGATGATGTGCAGGTCCCATAAGAGGGCCGGAGGTGGGTATTGGAGACAAGAGATTCCATTTTCGGATGGGGTTATCTTTCTTAGGATGACTCCTAGGTATCAGATTCCAATATTCCTAACATTTTCATACTAGTACTTTTGATTCAGCTCAAGCATGGGATCAGAAATATGAAAATATGGCTTGATTTACTCATATCTTCTAAGAGACATATATTTCTTGGGAACTTTATAGCAGCGAGGTGCTGAGTGATAACAGCAGCAGAGGATTAGATACAGTGAAGTCTTTCACCAATCATTTCTTGCCTCTTTTGACCAATGAAGAGCAATTGATGGCTCTCGGTGGAGACTCATCTTAATCATCAATCCAAACCTGATTTTCAGCTCACTAGCTGAAGTTGGAGTCCATCTTCTCAATTCCTTCCTCCCTTCTTTCAAAACTGACTTCCCTTGCTGCTAGTGCCCAGCCTTCTTTACTCCTCTTCCTTCCTTTTTATCCTTCTTCTTCATTTCTGCATACTTGTCAGTATTGACAGCCAACTCTGCGAAAATTTTATCTGTAAAAAAGAATGAAAATATGGTATATGGATCATGGTCATACTCTATAGACAGTAAAGCCTACCATCCAACCCAGATCCCATAAACACAAGCACTGTAGAGGTAGGATTATACCTTTGAATTATACTCCAAATATGGAGAATGGAAGGGCTGGAACTGAGGAAGGACTGGGAGTAACTGGGAATGGGCACACTGCTTGAATGCTGACTTTCTTTCTTGTCGCATAGTAGAAGGAGCTATCAGTCTGGACAGGTTGACTGCTCGCTTTTGCTGAGTTCATTACCTTTTGGAAGGATCAACATCACCCGTATCGCTTAAATGACTTGCAGTACTGCTTGTATAGATTGGTAAATAAGCAAGAGCTTTCTGTTTTGGTGGCATTTTAATATTGACTGAAGGTTTTCCTGTCCTGACTGTGCTATCGCTGGGTGAGCTGAGGTCAAGAAAGTGTTCAAAACTATTCCTCACTAGGCTAGTGTTACAGATTTCAAAACAGATCAGAATGTTGACAGCTTATGGGATAATACCATTATAATATTATAATATAATATAATAAATACAAACAATCTACAGTCACTGGTCAAAAGTCTTCACGATCTCACTCTCAATGCCAAGCTTAATTACATAATCAGAAACATCGCGGTGGCCCTGCTATACTACACCGGTGACTAGTATTTAGTATACCATCCTTTAGCTTCAATAACAGCCTGGATCCAATCAGGCATTGAATCCAGCATTGATCCAAAATACCCTTCCAGTACCTCCTCTCATACTTTTGGCAATATTTCACCGAGTCGCCTCTGAATTGTTTTCGGACTACCCTTTAAGTTGACTACCTCTGGGTACATTCTATGCAGGGTACGCTTCATGTGAACCCATATATGCTCAATTGGATTGAGGTCAGGAGAGTATGGTGAATACTCGTATAGGCTAATGCTGTGCTCCTCCAAAAAGGCCATAGATACCCTTGCTGTGTGGACTCGTGCCCCATCCTGCATGAACAGTGGCTCTAAATCTATACCCAATAGGTATCACCAGAAAGGAAGAAGTCGTTTTGATAGCATTCCAATGTAATATTCTGTATTCATCGTCTTTTTGTCATTTAGACAATGCAGCTCACCATTCTCCAACCCACAGAAGCAAGCCCAAACCATCAATGAGGCACTTTTGTGTTTTGGTTTTGGGTCACACCATTCAGGCAACCATTTCTCCCATGGGTAGCGGAATACCCAGTGCTGTCGTACTGTTCCTGCTTTTTCCACCGTACACTCATGGCTCAAGATTACTCTATACCAATCTGTAAGAGTCCAGGTCTTGTGTTCTTTTGCCCATTGGAGTCATTTAGCAGCATGATCTTCAGTAAGTTTGACTCAGCGCTTGGCAAGCAATTTGCGAAGGTTCTGACTATGGAGGTAGTGATCGAGTGTTGACCTGCTGACATGTGGGCAAACAGTATAGTGAAGCTATCAAATTAACATATTAGCAATTATAGTTCAAGTTCTTTGCAGATTCCAGTATAGCACACACCTCCTCTTTTGATTGGAAGCGGTCTTTCTTCCAAGCTCGTTTGATACAGCTTTTATCACGCCTACTGAGTTTAGGAGGCCGCCCTGATCGAGGTAGATTGTGAATATGCTCGCGTTCTGAGGCTCACTTCAGGAATGACTGGACTGTACTCTCTGATCGCTCCACCAGTCTTGCAACAAAAGAATAGTTATGAAAGCACCAAAAGAAGGCAATTATCATGCCTTTAAGAACTTCAGACATTTCTCTTCGCTGGGTTTTAGGTTTGGGAGGCATCGCTGTGAATTGGTGATTGATATGGTACATTCTACGCGACCGTAACTGTCTCCAAAATTTATCGTGGTATTGCTTAGTCAGCGCCTCGCGAAGACTTTTGACCGGTGACTGTAGAAACGGAAGAAAAAAAAGAAAAACTGCTCGGCTATCGGTTATCGCAGATCCCTACCCCCCCCCCACACTTTACTGTAGACTACAAGATTCTTATCTCGCGTGTCTTTCTAAGCAAAAACAGCCCTGTGACCTCACGGGCTCCATCAGAAGCGGGAGCACAGGCCTACAGTACGGTACCATACTGTAACTTATTACACTTACTCAGTTACTATATTTGTATCATATCACTGATAACGTGGGACGGTATTACTATAATATGGATCCGCGCGGGTGCGAAGTGATAGACTGAGCAGCCTAATTGAAGAACAAGTGCAGGTATCATACCGATACTCGAGTACGATACCGTTGGAAGACCCTCTTGCCCCCCCCAGTGGTATCATACCGTGGTCGGTATAAAGACGGGGGGGGCTCTTGAGAATAGCTTGTCTTCTGTGATCCTCGCTCACACTATACTTGTAGATGTTCCCGGGTAAATGTAGTGTAAATGTAGTGCAGAGAGTGAGTGGATCACGCTGTGCAAGTACCGGCATTCGGTAGAATGGGGAAGTCATCCGAAGAAATTACAACCTCTGTGAGGGGAAGGAAAGTACGGTAGAGAAGGCCACCGAACTCCCTTGCCTACGACAACGTTGAATGGATCGGATCGTTCCTTGGGAATGACAATGGTGATCTTCCGCGGTATATAAATACCCCTTCTCCTCTCCTTCTGCGCTAACTTAAACATTCAGTTCAGAAGTGGGAACGACGCGCGGATCCTGACGGACATGCTGTACACGAGTATGTTACTCTATCTCGAGTACAGTAACGTAGGTCATCGTGCCCCCCCCCCCCTTCAAGACCATTTGGTGCTTCGCGCACACCGCCCCACAGTATCACACCGCATCACATCACACTCACAAGTACCGGTATTGTTGTCAATCATGCCAAACCCTCCCCACTCTTTATTCGGAACCTCTCAAGAGATAAAAAACGGAAAATGCTATAATACACTACGACGCCGAATTTTTCATGACTTCGAGCGCACAAAGAGAGCTTGAGAAAGATTGGGAAAGCTTGATCAACCCATCCATCCATCCATCAACCAAAATAGTATAAAGAAGGAACAAGGAGAAGAAAATCAGCCAACCCGTGCAAAAAAGAAAGGAGAAAGGGGAAAATGAAATAAAAAACAGATGAATGCCAATGCATGCATGCATCACGCAAACATAAAGTGTCAAAGTGAGTAAAAAAAAGGGCGGATAGAAAACGAAAATGGAGTAGAAGAAAGCCAAACGAAGGGGGAAAAAATGCTCATGGAAGACCCTAAGATAATGCCATGTGAGAAAGTGAAAAGGTCCCTCTTATCTTGGACGGAAAAAATTGGGTGAGGGAAGGAAAAAGCGAAAAGAGGATGCAAGAAACGAAAGGCAGAATCCCGGCCCAGAAGAAAGTGAAAATACAAAAAAGAAGGTAATGAGATTGCAAAACGAGATCCGAAATAGAAACCCCAAATAAAATAAAAATTTATGTCAATTTTCTTTTTCTCGTTCCCTTTTGGACTCCGAAACGGTTAAACGCCGATCTCCACCCAACGTAGAAAACATAACATAATCCACATTCTGCTCCGCGACAACGTCTCCCGAAGAGGGCGAAGGCGGGGTGTGAAGCAAAGAAAGTAGGGGTCGAATATTAAACTAAACTATCCACAATGGAATCTGATATCACCCTGAACCCCAGCAGGGCAAGTCTTTGAGCTCTGCCTCTCCGCCCAATCTCATGTCTTGACTCGTTTCGGTGCTGAGCCATCCGAATTGTCCGATCCCGGGCTCTTCCTCTTGCCATTCACATCCGAGTCCTCTCCAAAAATATTCCGACCTGTTGACACTACGGGTGTCTGGAAATTCAACGGGCTGGGAAGCATATCCGAGTTACCGCCCGCACGAGATGCTGATGTTCCAAAACCGATGCCCCAATCCTGATAGAATGTGGAGGGTGAAGGTAACAATCCGTTATCGCAGAATCGACTTGGTAGAGCAGAGATGGGAGTTTCTGATGGCGCGCCAGTTGTAGCTGGAGGTGGTCGTGCGAATGGATTGACTGGTCCACCACTGGCACCTGCGCTCCGAAGCGTGACACTGGGCGAAGGTGGCGGAAGTACAACCGGGTGGTTGCCTTCACCAACACCCTTGACCGATTGACCAGTTGTAGTGCCCGCAGATTCTCGTGGCGAAGACTCGGCAGTGGCGTCGCCAGCATCAGAGTGCTCGCTAGGTATTTGCACTTTGAGCCTTGGTCGTACACCAGGTTTCCCTGGATTCGATGCCATGCTGTTGGTTCGGGATGGTGGAGGCGGGACAGGTTCCACGGATGGTTGTTGGCCATTCGCGTTACTGGATGTTGTCGGCGCAGGTACGGAAGCGGGAGCAGGCTTAGGAGACTGCTTCTCTGACTTTACCGAAACGTTGTTCATGCCGCTTGTACTACTTGACCGAGCCACGGAGCCAACATCTACCGAATGAGACCGCGAGGGCTCTTGACCAAATCCGAAATGCTGCGCCAATAAGGACTCACTGGGTCCGATAGGTGTGAACATACTTCGTGATTTGGCGGGAGCGCGTTTTTCAATCGCCGGCGCAACTTGCTCATCGAGCGGCCTATTTGGAGGTGAGTTCTCAGACGATGGAACAGGGCGTTCAGAAGGGAAGGTAGGTGGCATTGATTGTCTCCTATTCGTCTCATTGATGTATGCTTGGGCTTGGGCTTGAGCCTGAGCCTGGGCTTGCGTCGTTTGAGGGTAAGGATACACGGGCATCTGATTCATGTTCCCCTGCTGCATAGGCATCACGGGTTGCGGCTGAGGCGTAAAGACGGGCCCACTGGGCATGTAAGGAAAGCCATTCTGCGCTGGAGGGCCTTGCGAAGAAGCGTAAGTAGATGGAGGCACCATATTCGAACTATTCCGTCGCTGGTTGCGGGAAGAAGGCCTGGACATCGGCTGTGGGGTCCCGACACGACCTTGCATATAGGTTCCTTGCCCCCCCATCAAGGTGGATGGAGGGATCGGAGGTGATGCAGATGTCGAATGACGGTTTCCCATATGCCCTAACGACTGGAGAGGGTGAGGCATGGGATGGTCGTTAGAAGACCGGGAGCCAGGTCGAGAAGGAATATCCATATCGTCATCGTCATCATCCATAGCATCCTTCTTTCCCTGAAAATCGGCCGGACCTTTGTGTTCATGGGGAGCCTCATACTGAGGTCAAAGTTAGTACGTGTTCTAGACTCGCAAACGCGATAAAAAGGAATTAAAACATACGTAACTGTGTCGTCCGATGACCTCCCGAATATCGCCCGAGCAGAATTCGTACAATTTTTTGTTGTGACCGAATATTATGACAGCAACATCTACCGAGCAGAGCACGGAAAGCTCATGAGCCTTCTTGAACAGACCACCTTTACGCTTTAAGAAGGTTCTGCGGACACGATTAATACATGAAAACGCCAAAAAAAAAAAAAAAAAAAAGACACACGGGACAAATTGGAAAACATACACTGATCGGTTTCGATCGTCTTTAATCGCTTTGATTTCAATCTGCGCGCAAACAGATATTAGTTAGTAATCTCCAATATAATAATAGATAAACTTAAGCTATTACCTTTCTTCGCCCCATCTTGTAGGGATGCCGGGGGTGATAGGATAGAGTGTTGGTGAAGAAACTATTCCGAGATGCAGAAAGTTTCGTATTCCGGGAGAGTGGGTGTTCAGGTAACTGGAGGTATCAGTGCAACAACGCAACGGTGCAAAGTTGATCAATCAATCAGGGTGAAGACTCCAAGAGCGACGTGGATTGAATCAAAAATAATGTGCGAACGCGGCAGTGGCGGAGGCAACGGCGGTGTTGGCTATGGAGGACGAGGTAGGGGACAACGGAGGGAAAGGATGTGGATGAGGCGAAAAGATATAGGTTGCCAGATGAATGGATGAATGGGTTAGGTAGGGAGGCAACGGGGATAGTTATGTAAGAGGAATAGGTAGGATACACAACGAGGGCTCTGCTGTTGGGGGGAAATGGTTGACCTGGAGGGAAATGTTGAAGGGTAAAAGAGAGAAGGGTATGTGTGTGTGTATATATATATATATAGATGTACTCGAGTATATGGGACTTGGGGGGGGGGACGTTGGCCGGGGGAGAAGGCACGGGGAACAGGAAGTTAGAAGACGGTGGGGGAAGGGTTCCTCAGGCCACGGGCATTTACTCTTCCCTTTGCCGTCACGGCTTAGTTCAAGCGTTCGGACAGTATCTGACAGCGGATGGTGGGATGGTGAGCGAAAGGGTAATTGACGGGACCAGTAAAGCGAGATTACAGCAAAAAGGTTAGAGAGAGGAGGAGAGTGTGCGTGCGGTAAGTCTGTCGCTTGCTATTGAGAGAGATTCTCGGCTTTGGGGGGGGGGCATGCAACCTTTTTAAAATAGAAACCGCCTTGATTGAATGTTCCCAAAAATAACTCTGCAAAATCTTCCTTAATTAGACTAAACAGGGTGAATTTACTACCATCCCTGAGGTACCATGCCCGATTAGGAATTATAACCCCTGTCAGTTATGGGTCGAGTTTAAACCCTGTCAAGTGCTCAACGCTTCCAACGGCTTCTGGCGACCTGCTGTGCTGCGTGGGTAGAAGGTACGACGAGTACTCGAGTACTCGTAGCTGAAGCCTCCACATCCAAAACAACCACGATAACTTCACCCTCCTATGGCACCACCGGTGGTGTACCGGTGATGATAATGAATGATTTTCCTTTGATATCAACCCTCCCGCGATGCCCGCGAAGAGCCTCCACCTCCCCCACCACACATACTGCACACGCTGGGGAAGAAGGGAGGAAGAAGAAAGCATGCTCGTGTCCTACTGTAGTCTCCTGCTCCCAACCTCTCGTCAACCACTCAGACCACAGTCGTCTAAAACAGGCGCGAATGCAAGCTTCGCGCTCCACCCCAGACGACGAGTCCGCTCACCGTGCTTCACATGACATGCAGGTACCGGACCATTTTAACTCCCCTCCATTTATCCATTTCCTCGCCCGCTGGTCAATAGATTATTATGCATCCCCCCCTCCCATTGTCAACCCACGCCCGGCCACAACTCCACCATCCATCCACCTTATGTTCGAGCGCGCAGCGTAGGTACTGAAAGTTTTATGCTAACAATTTGTTGGCATTATCAAGGGACCATGTTTCCCACACATCCTCCCTCTCTTCCTACACGCGCGCGCCCTCTACCCGCCATTCCCTGCAACTCTACTCTGCCGGTACAGTACTAGTGTTAGTATTTGTGTCATATTCAATGAATTTCAGCACGCGGGCGGAGAATTCCCAACATGGCATTCTTCTGGAACACCGATATCCCCCCCTTCCTCATCCTCCGGTGGCTTGCACCCCATCTCGTACTGTACGGTACTCGAGTATGTACGATACCGTACTCGAGCACAATATGTGCTCTTACATGGTGTACCGTGCAATCCTCGCTCCGTTATGGTTCAGGTCTTCCCGGTCTCAATTATACGATACATCAATAACGTAGAGTGATATTACCAATCTATTCAAGTATCTCATTCTAATACCGGTACCATGTTGCGCCCTTTCGAGTGCGGCGAGTGGATTCTCGTATCAGATATAATCAAGAGTAGTTAACATCATCATCATCATCACACCGGTAACATCTCGACCATTCTGATTAAACGCGCCACAGTACGGTAAACTACCTCTACCTCGTAGGCTTCACGCTCCAAGTTACTGTATACCCTCCCTTGCGGTTCCCAGTTCTTAAGTGACTTGCGATCCCTGCTTTCCGTGCTCTTTATTTAGCCTTTTCTCTCTGGCCGAGATGTCTCTTGCAGTGCGGGCCAACCTTGCACTTCTGTTCGATACGGTACCCTTCTTCACATTTTTCCGGATCTTTCCCTGGGATACCTGCCTGTGTTCTGGAGAATCGCTACTATTTGTCGATCGCTGCATGGGGTTCAATCAAATCAGTTATCCATGGTGGGTGGGAACCAGAACGAGGGGCTCGTCAGCCGAGTGTTTCAGCTTTTTCTTTCAATAGAACCTGGGAACGCACCCCTCATGTCCGACTGTTTCCCCCCACTCCCGTCGCTTGTTTGGCCATCCTGACGACATGGACCTAAGCATTCCGATATCTCTGCGGCATCCATGTTTACGATCGAGTCCGTTGAACTCTCCACAAAGCTCCCTCGCGTTAATCTACCGTAGCCGCCCATAATTTCCGGGTACCGTAGTAGGGTACTGGTGTTGGACTGCTGGAAGGAGAGAGAACTCATTTAATGACCATCTCTCCGCCTTTAACCATTTTTGGTGAGCTCGCAAGGTATCGTCGTTGCGGGCTTTGGGGCAACCTCGTAGTGCGAGGGATGGAGTTCCGTAGCATTCCCGCCTCGCCTCTGTCAGAACTCGACACGTCGTGGCCTCTACAACCCTTAAGGGTCCTGGGAGCGTTATCTAACGTCACCATTGTGCTTACAGTATTGCCCCGTGCTATTATACGGGCAGGATATGATTCACAACCGCTGATGTCGACAGTTCCACATCACATCGGAAGAAAGAGAAAAAACGTTGAAAAAGAATGCTACGGTACTCTCTACCCTACTCTCTGAAGGGAATGGAGAGCGACCCAACTCTAGCTACAGTACTCATTCTGGCGACCTATCTTCCGGGACCCCACTTGAAGCGATGTTGGGGGGAGATTTCAATATTCAAACGAACCACAATTTTGTTTTTCACTAGGGCGGGATATGGTGGGGTAAAGGAAACTGTCGATGCTGTGCGTTCTACAGTACAGGTATGATACGGTAACCATCTGCGAGTACTGCTACCGAAAATGGTAACTGATACTGATTACTTTACCTACAAATGGAGCAAGGGAGTTCTTAGTGCAAATTGTTGACTCCTTTCGCGCAATGTGAGCTCCAAGGGCCACCGGGGGGAAGTGATTGAACGATCGTTCCTTTGGTGGGCAACTTTTTGTTCACTTTGTTTACCCCAGCTTGGATATTCTAAAATTAGGCCATGTTCAGGGTCTCGTCTTGCTGGCAAATCGGGATCTCCCAGAGCCTCGGATGGCGGTAAGCCACCTCAGGGGTGTTTACCGATTTGTCACACTGCTCGAGTGGTTAGGGGGAGAGGCTTTCGCTGTGAAAGCGTTTCTCTGGCCCAAAGAAATTAAACCTTGATCCACTTCTCCCCATCGAGCAAGCGAGCAAGCCAGGCACCGGTAGCATTCGCTTTTCTCGCTCTCCACCTTCATTGTTTTTTCTTTTCTCCTTCCCTTTCTGCCGTCGTATCGTATCGGTTGGGTGTGGGGGGGGGGAAAAATCGGGTCCGATTTCTGTGGCTTCCCAGTGGCCACGGTC
>NW_003299095.1:260774-397638 GCF_000151645.1 Tuber melanosporum | reverse complement strand
ACCATGCGGTACTCCCAAGGTAAGCTCGGTGATGCTTGTTGGCCAACAACAGCCGCATGTAAATTTACTGTAATACCGGTAGGAGAGATCGAATAAATTCGCTTCTCAGCCTTCGAGTGGGCGCGTTGGATGCAAAAAAAATCAATAACGGCACCACATACCACACGCGATTGAGCAGAGACATAATACTGCACCGGTCCCGGCACCAGTGGAGAGAGAGAGAGAGAGAGAGAGAGAGAGAAACAATAACAAAACGATAAAGGACAAGAGAATGGCGTGAACAGAACAGGGCGATAGTCTAGCCACCTTGCAGTACGAGTACGAGTACCGTAACCTTGACCCGTCTCTATGCCAAGATTTGGTGAGACCAATCAGGGCGGTTTCTGTTTAGAAGATTTGGTTGGTTGAGACGCAGTTTTGGCATGGGTTAGGAACGCCGGCTCTGTTTTACCAATCCGCTCGAGTGGACGGATGAGTGAACAATAGGGATCGTGGAGCCAGAGAAAGCGGAAGAAGAGTTCTCGTGGACCGCCCGTAAATCCAATTTGCGGATCATTCCCCCATTTTTCACTTTTTTTTTTTCCAGCAAAATTTTCCTATTCCTAT
Organism: Tuber melanosporum; assembly: GCF_000151645.1. Taxonomy (NCBI): domain Eukaryota; kingdom Fungi; phylum Ascomycota; class Pezizomycetes; order Pezizales; family Tuberaceae; genus Tuber; species Tuber melanosporum. The sequence goes on along the minus strand of NW_003299095.1, from coordinate 397,032 downwards.
GATGATTATTTCTTTACGGTTAGTAGCTTACAGCAGGGAAACCAAGGCTCTTCCCCCTCTCTTTCTGCTATCGCTATTGGCACTTTTTCTTCCCTTCCCTCATGCTGTCGAGCCTGTCGTTCTCTACCTGTCTCGCTACTCCCACAACTAGTGGTTGTCGGTTCTTTGGTGCATTGCTTTGTTGGCAGATTGCTCCTCTTCCACTCTCCAACGACTCCCATCGTCGCTACCCCCTGCGAGCCCTTGTCCCTCTTTGAACGTGGTATTATAGTAAGATAAGCCAGCAATAGGAATACTGATACAGCAGGCTGTCCACAAAATTCCTCGATCTTTCCTTTCCTTTCGTTCTGTTCTTGCTCTGGATTTTCTTGTCTGGCCCTTTTCTGCTATTGAGTAGTGAACTCACCCCATCTCATCTCATCTCCTTTTTGGTACTTTTTCCATCAACATCCCCGGGCCCTGCAAGACCCCCTACATCACGCTCGCTCGCTTGCGCACGTCGTAGATAAGCGCACTTAAGACCCGACTGCAGCTTTTTTTTTGTCGCGTCAGGGGAAGGAAAAAAAAAAAAGCCAGCTGTGCCTTCTCAACACATCCCAATGCCCACCTTTCTGAATAAGGTCTTTAAACGGGACCACGCCGGATCTTCAAAGAAGATCGAACCCAGCGCGCCTCCACCGCCCCAAGAGGTTAAACACCAGGACGCGTGGTTACGGACAGAAGTCACTCCTGAGCAAGTTCAGGAGCTGTTGAGGGGATGCACTCAGGAGATCAAGTCAAGAGGTCTACCAGCCACCACTCAGTTCTTATCCCTTAGTCGAATATTACTCCTACTTCAATTGCATCGATAATTTTGCTCACATTTTGTTTATGGGTAATTCGTTTTAGGCCTGTCAACACCTTTTCTGCTATTGCCTTTTCGACCAAACTCGGATGCCAGCGCCGCCAGAACCTTTATCCGAAATTTCTTCGATCCGGTAACAGGGCCGCTTCGCGGGCCCCACCTCCAGCAAGAGTTACGATTGACTGAACCTGTGGTAATGATGGCTCGCCCTTTTGATATTTGCTTCATTATCTGACATCCGGTATCTAGGTTTTATGCAGCACTCTGAAGTGGTGTTGGAGTAGGTTACCCGGTGGCGTGGTAACCTGGGATTTGTATGAGCTATTTCGTCAGGGAGAAATTGGTACGACTGCTCCACAGTCGCCCTATCTTAGGATCTAAAATGATTCTAACCACTTCTAGGTTCTGGCATGGCCCGTGACTCGTTCGCGACCTTCATACCAATTAGTGCTGAATCCGAAGCTCGTTCCAAGATTATCTTTGACTTTTTTGATTTAATCTCGGCCATCGCAGCACACGGAAAGCATAATGGACTGGGCGGTATGAAGCTCTCGAGGCTTGCGGGTTGGTGGGCCTTTGAGCATAGCGATATGGGATGGGGCTTCGAAGGTGGATACACATCGTGGTCGAGGTTTGTTCGATCCATCTGTAGCTGCCGCTAGAGTATTGACATTATGGCCAGGGCTGCCGATGCTACGATGCATCTTTTCTTTGCCTATCTTCGCTCCCTCTCTCCGGCAGATGGAACAAGGGGTGTTTCTGTCTTGCCAATCTCCCTGAAGGCGTTGGTGGCCTCCGTCGACTATCCTCCTACGACCCCTGTTCAGCTCCAGTCGCAGACCGTTAGGGTGGTAATGACCGTTGAAACTGTTTCACCAACCCCATTTTCACTTCTTCGTCGTGCAAGAAACTTTCAATTCCGGGAGAGTAATCTTGCTCTCCGGGCTCTTGTGGGCTATGATGACCCTATACAGGCTTTGACAGAAGAATGTAAGCGTGTTCTAAAATGTATATCATCTACCAACCAGTCTTCCTCTGGATTTAAGAGCGGGAGCGGACTTCAGGATCAGTCTTGGTCAAGGTTCCAGGATTTGGGATTTTCCGGACTTTTGGAGGAGTCTGAGGGTTCGGCTGATGAAGATGGGTTGTCAATGACTGGTTCCGAAACATTTCCCCGAAGGCGAGCTTCAACTCAGCCCATTCCCTCGACCCCTCATCAGGAGCTTGCCATGGATATTGCTCGGCCAACAACACCCTCCTGGGCTGACTTTATGGCCGCAGGGTTTGGAGATCGTGACCAAGGTCCAAACCAACCTGCCCCACTCCTCCTGCCGCCGGACAAGATCTTGCCTCCGATTGACAGTGGATCTCGAGTTCGTAGTTCTCAGTCGAACAGAAAAATCGCCGAGGATAATTTGGACCCCGGTGAATTGGCCAGCGTTTCACCATTAACCGTGGATGATGCATTCTGGTGGGTCTGGATATCTAGTCTTGCCGGTGAAGAATCCACCGCTAGAAAGGCTGTGTTTGGGCGATGTGCTCTTGTCGAGACAGTGATTAAAGGTGGAAGGTGGCTTGTCGTTGAGGTTTGTCACTCCTTAGTTGCGCTGGTCCTGGCAAGGATAGTCTAACATTTGATGTAGGAAAAGGTTAAAGGTGCCGCCACTGCGCTCGAGGACGCAACGTATCTTTTGGCCAGGGAAAAGAAGAAGTCTCGAAGAGGAAAGCTGACCAGGCGGAAATCTGCTGGACGTGCCGATATTCCAATCGAGCAACCAAAGCAATTTGATCCTTCTATAGGCCCGTTCAGTAGAATAAATATTAGGCCTGATCAGATGGCTAGGGTTCAAACAGCTGCGGCTGCGTTGAGACAACAGCAAATTCAACAAGAGCCCAGTCATCTGAGACCCAGAGAAGTTGGCTCTATGCCTAATCCAAGGACCAATAGTGTTTTCACTTTGCAGCCGGTGATCCTCTCAGAGGCTACCCCCGCGATGAAATGGGCAAGCAAGTATGATAAAGATGCTATCCGGGAAGCTTATCTGAAGGGGCTCCCAATGCCAGAAAGGAAGGACCTGAGCCGTGTTGATACCGACAGACCATTACCCCCTCCCCCTCCACATGAGGAACCAGAGGAAAGACCCGAAAGACAGGAAAGACAAGAGCGGCCCAAGCCAGAGCTTGTTGGGCCAAAACCAGAGCAATTGACTCAACCTCCAACTCCAGTCACAAAACAGGCTCCTGTTGCATTGGCATCACCTAGGACTCCATCCGCCCCCAGGTCCGTGCCCATGACATTGCCATCTCCCCGCTCGAATGGGCGCGCATCACCTGCATTTGACAGTCGTTCTCAAACCACCCCTAGCAGTCCCAAATCACAACCTTCAGCCAACCCGACGCCAGAGAAGTCCAAGAAGCCAAAGGCTTCACGCTTCAAGAATCTCTTTAGTAGCAAAAAGGCAGACCCAACTAGCCTAGTGGGTCGAAGAATATCCCAGCTTGAACCACCTAATAGTGGGGGCTTGGGCGTTCCTACCCAAGATACTAGCCGCAGACTATCCGTTGGCCGGAAGAAGAATGCTCCCATAGATTTCAGCGGTGGTGCTGCGCAGTTGAATGCTCCTCCCCCACTAGTCATTGAGAAGCCGTCGCTATCCCTGCAAGCTGATTTACGTCGCCAGGACAGTGATCAGCCATCAACATCCCAGGTCAGCTCAAAAGAAGAACGCGCGGCAACCCAAGTGTTCTCCTCGTTTGATCAAGGTCCTTTAACCGACCAGCCAGCTTTCGTCCCTGATGACTCTGTGATGACCTCCGAGTCAGGCTCCCCAATCGAGTCCGGCCCTGCCGCACCGGAGAAGGAAACTGATGATGTTGTGTCGATGGACGGAACAGCCCCTCTCGCATCTCCTGTGGAGGCTATTCCTGTGCAGGATCGATGGGCTCAAATCAAGAAAAATGCTGCTGAGAGAGCAAAGGTTGTGCCAAAAGCATCTGACGAATATACAAGGAGCGACGCAAGGGGCAGCATTGATGATGGAGAGACAAGTGGTGAAGAGAGTAAGTTTTCATTGCCATAATATATTGAAGTGTTACAACTAAATATTTGCAGCAATCGAATCTAGGGTTGCTAGAATCAAGGCACGTGTTGCTGAGCTCACCGGCAGCATTGACACTACCACTCGAGTTTAACTTCTAGATCGCACGGTTTTCTGGCCTATGTTTGCCGTTGCTATAATAATCCGATCCTTTGTGGCCAAAGTTGCTCTAATACACACACCCCAATTACAAGCACTCACGGATACGCTGGAATATATCAGCGATGCTTTTTTCCCTTTTTCCCACTCCGGAATGCATAAGCTGAGCGATAATAACCGTTCACTCGGCTGACTGCTCATCCCACACCCCAGTCCACACTCACTTAAATCTCGTTACGTTTCCTTCATGTCTCCTTTTTTCTTTTTCTTCCCCCCCCTTTTTTTGTGGCAAGCGTCCTATTTCACTATACACGATTCATAGTTTTGAAGGCGTGATTTAATCGTTCGTTGAATTTCGCATAGTGTTTTCCTAATGCTTTTCTTGACCTACTAAAAAATTTGCTGCTAGCTTCTTGTACTCTTTTTTTTGTCTAAATTCTTTTTGTCTAAATTCTTTTCCCCATTTCTACTGCTGCCTACTTTCTTATCGAGAGATATGATACCACTTTAAAACAACCAAGCCTGCAATACCTTTTTACCATTTCCTATTTTCCTAACCGCCACCCCATAGTTAATTTTCTGTGTCGACTTTGTCGAACCACGGAGGATAAGCTAGCTAGCTAAAGCCATTTATCTTGATACCCACCTAAATGACAAGTAGAATGCATAGCCAATTACGAACGCTTTGAAGTTCGGAGTTCCGAGTGACTGAATTGCATGAGCCCGGACCATTAAGTGTAACGGGGTATTCATTACTCACCCTACTTACCGATAGCCCCGCCGGCAATAGTATCCAACCTACCGTACGAGTAGGCTTCCTAGGTTGATAGTCTACTCGTACCGCGCTCAAGGAGCTCCATATGTATCTACTTACTGCATCCTACATTCGTATCTACATACCACTTCACCGGACTGGAATCGTCAACTACCGGCAGTTAGGTTACCCGGGCAGGTATAACTCGTGGAGATGCAGAATGTCATGTTAGGGGGTACGTTATCATAACCGATGGGGGAGAGTGTTGGGGCCTTGTCCCAAGTACCGTACGGTAAGGAGTTAAAAACCCATGATACTAATCATATGGCAACCCCCACAAACCCCATCGCCCCCACTTTCACCAACGCATGGAACCCTTAGAGCACATACCGATAACCTAGAGAGCACAGTTATGATAAGTGCAAACACGCTTGACCAACACCGATAATCTACCTATCATACCGGTATTCATTCAGCCAACTCGACTCCACCGCTTCCAAGCCGAACTATGGCATCCCCCACATATGCTATATATGCACGGCACAGCGCGGAAAACAAAAACAAAAGTACCAAAACACCGTCCCTACCCGAGCCAGTCAACTCCCCCCCAACTAACTAACCTTTTCCAACTGTTCCTGATATCATAACCACCGTACAAAGCCCCCCAACAACCTCCAATCCAAATGCCCCAAACAACAAGTCCAATCCTAATCTCAATAACCGGCGGTGAAGCCGCTGGAAAAAAGGCCGTCCAGGCGGGACTAAAGTCCCGCCTGCTATCCCTGAACGGCGAACTGAAGATATCGACGCTGCACATGGCCGACTACGCACTCCCGCCACTGCTGCCGTGCACGGGGACGGCGGCGGAAGGGGCGAAGAGGTACGATCTTGAGCGGTTGGCGGGGGAATTGGAAGGCATCGTTCGCGGGGATGTGGAGGAGGCGGAAGTGGACGTGGTCATTGCGGAGGGGCGGTACATGCTCTGCTGTTCGCGGTTGGTGGAGGTTGCTGGTGTGAAGGTTTGTTTTGTTTTGTTTGTTCCCGATTTTACCATCGTTGAGGGGGGGGGGTGGTGGCTGATTGTTGGAATATTATTAGATATTCGTGGATTGCGATTCGGACGTTAGGCTTGCGCGGAAGGGTTCTTCCTCCTCTAACTCTTACCTTTTGTATGATGTTATGATTGTTTGGCTGATTTTGGGTTGAGTGGGGGGGTTTAGTGATACGTGAGTCGGGAACGCGATCCCTCGATCGTATTCTTGACGAGTACGTTCGCAAGAGTAAGCCCGCTTTTGAGCAGGCTATTCTCCCCACAAAGCATATCTCGGATATCATCCTCCCGGCCGGCGCCGAGGGTCCTGGGCTCGATCTTATCGCCCATGGTATCATGGACGACCTCAAGCGGAAGAGGGGCCGTCAGAGTTTGCCCGGCATATTGGCCAGTGTTTCGCACTTGCAGTTGCCATTGACCTTGAGTGAGGTGGATTTGACGACGGGGGCACCGAGTTATTACCAAACCGTTTAATGGGGAAGTGAGAGTCTGGCTTTTTTTGTTGGTTTGAGGTGGTGGTCAGTTTATAGGCGCTTTGCTCTTCTACGTTTGGATTGATCATGATGAACCGGTACGGTACTACTGCGTTCGCGACATTGTGTAATAATAATGCGTTTTGCATATGTAAGTTTGTATAAACTTCCCATGATTGATCAAGAAGTAGAGAAGATCACGGCGTAAAAAGAAAGAAAAGAAAGGAAAAGAAAAGAAAAGAAAAGAAAAGAAAAAACAGAAATTTTTCATTTTCGCTTCCCAGAATCCTTCTATAAACACTCATCAATAAATCAATCAGTCGGTTCGGTCCTTCCCCTCAATACCACCCTTTCCACTCCCATTACTCCCACTATTCTGTCTCGACCGCTTGATCTTCTCCCGGAGAAGTTGTTCACGTAGCTGGTTTTCTCGTTGCTGAGGCGTCAACTGATGCCTCGGGTCATTATTTCGCACCTGGAGTTTCAATAATTGAGCTATCACCCACCTCCTTGTCCTTCCCAACCTCCTTCTCCACTACTCTGGTAGTGCCAGCGGCGGTAGCGGTAGAACTCTTCGCTTGTCTGTCCCGGGTGCGCGGGGGCGAACCCCGACGATTCTTGTTATTCTTGTTGTCGTCGTTGTCGGAAGACCGCGATCGCCTTCTCTTGGATGCGCGGGCATCCCGCCCGGACCGCTCCTCCGATTCGTGACGACGGCGACGCCAGCTATCTGTCTCCTCAGCATAACCTCTTGAAGACCGCTTCTCTCTCCGATCCACACGATCTCTGGAAGCGGAAAGCTCCCTCCTACTCCCTCCTCTCTCTCTCTTGGGGGGAGGAGACCTCGACGGAGACTTAGTAGACGCATAGGAAGACCTAGACGAGGAAGGATCACGGGAAGATACGCTACCCCGTCTTCTATCCCTATGATTTCTCCGACCTCCTCTGCCGTAATCCGGAGTGTGGGACCGGTGTCGCTGGTAATGGTGCTGCAGCTCACTGTTCCTGCGCGTATCCGGGGAATTTGAGTAGCGCGGGGAAGGGCGTCTGGCACGGTACTCGTCCCGTCCGCCACGAGACCGCGACCGAGATCTCGAGCGGGAACGACCATATCTGTTGTAGCTCCTGTCTTCACCGTTGTCAAAATCACGTCGATTGTAACCTCTGCGTGACGGAATGTACGTGTCTGTCTCTCCGCCTCTGAACCTATCCCCACCTCCTCCTCCACGACGTCCCCCGCCCCGTTGATGTGGGGGGCGCCTTTCCCTTCGGTCTGACCTGTCCGCGGAGCGACGGCGGGGGCTGAGAGGTCGGGAACGTGCTACATAGTTATCTCCTCCTCTCTCCCTGGTATCCTTCGATGATGGTGATGCTCCTGCCGTCGATAGCGGGACTCTACGACGGGTATCCCGTTCACGTTCACGGACGTTAGCAATCTCGCGTTCTCGCCCCTCCTCCTCCTCACGCTTGCGACGTTGCTGCTCTGTGCGTTCCTCTACCACAGCCTATACCATCATAATCAGCAATCCCACCTCTATAACGCCAGAGAAAGATAAAAAAACCCGTACCTTTTCGCGACGCAACTCCTCCTTCTTCTTCTCCAACAACTCCATCGGCACACCCTGCGGATTCGACTGAGCACTTAACAGAAGCCCCCAGAGTTGCTTACAGAACGCAGGAGTATCCTTCTCCAGGAATCCCGTGAGGTTGATCTGTATCTTCTTCGGATCAGGCTATCACCGCCAACACCACCACATTAGCTACCTTTGCGAAGACAGCAAGTCCAGGGGAAGCGAAAGTAAGCAAGAAAGGGCCAACAAACAATCCTCTCTTCCTCCAAAAGCGAATATACAAAATCAATAACGACATCATCCTCATTCCCTAATATCTCTATGACCTTGCCGGAAATCCACCTTTGGAAAAGGGAAGAAAAAAAGCATTTACATTAGCAAAATCGCAACTTACAACCCCTCCTTCCAATACTTGTTAAAAAAACCAATAATTGAATAATTAGAGGAGGACTCACTGCTTCATAACCTCCAAATTCACCTTCCCCATATCAACCTTTTTGGAGTACTCCGGTGGGAACTTGGTACCCTTCAAAATCTTTGCGTCCATGATGAAGTTACTCCTTTTCTTTCTCTGAATCTTTGCGGACCTCGAGTGTTTTTTGTTTCGCCTGGGCTCGTTGAAGGATTGATGCGATGTGATGGGGACTGATTGGTTGCGGTTGGTCGTGGATGGTTGGGCGGGAAAGGAAGTATGGTGTGGTAAGCAAAGTCGGCGGAAGAAGGTGTAAGGGCTGCATGAGTTGCCAAGGTTCGGGAGTTAGTGACACGCGAGGATGAGGGTGCCCTATCGTATCTGATTAGATGCGGCACGAGATGTCACTCACTTCCTCCTGTGTTCTCTTTTAAATAATAATATTATTATTATTATGATACCAGTAGTTATTAACATGATTAGTGCGTGGAATAATTTAGTCATAGCAGAGTATCCATTCATTCACACAACCTCCTGAGCATCCGCGAAACTGCACAAAGTTAACTAGACACCACACCCATCCTATAAACCAAAAGGATGCCAATCAACCAAGAATCTCACCGAACACAGCGCCAGAAACTGAGTGAGACCAGCAGCGTCGATCATTCCATCAATCCAAAACTCACCCCCCAAACAGGAGTCCTAGAGGTAGAAGGGAAGAACCTCAGACGCACCAGCCCGTATCATGCCGAATTCTACAACACCTCGGAGCCCTCCAACGGGAGGAAAAATTAAAGCACCAAAAAACCGAGTGATATCAACAGCATGCGACAAACTCACTTTCGAAAAAATGGGACTTGGAGAATCAATCACCTTGCGTGTATCATATACTGTATCATACTGGCACCCTGCTGGGAACCATCCACCACTCATTAATCCAGTCGGTTCAGGTGGTACAACCTCTACATGACAACCCTCCCTCTCTCCCGGTGGCCCCCGTCCTCGCCCTCGCCCTCCGGTGTCAGCTTAATACCGGTACCATGCCACACGGCACTCACTCCCCCAGGCGGGTATCCACTGCACGACTGACTGCTTTACTGTACTCGAGTATTATGCCGTGGGAATATAACAACCCCGGAAACTCCCAGCGCATAACAAATCAGACCGGACAGACCAGGATTAGACCGGACTAGACGGGAAAAGCACGCCACTCCAAAAAGTCAACTTAAAGATTAGCGGGAGTACTACAGTAAGTTAACTCCGACCTGTGGCGGTAGGTGGTTGCGGTAGTGTACTCGAGTACTCGAGTACCGGTACTTGATAGGGGCGGAGAATATAGATAGGGGCATGCGGTGGCGTATCATTAATAGCAATGTGTGCAAGGTAGTTCGATATTTAGTTACAGGTGTAAGACACAATCCGCGATGATAAACCCAATCTTCGTCTACAGTACGTTCTAAAACTTTATATTAAATCGTGAAAGGGAAGAAAAATGTGAAAGAAGCCCAACCGTAAGGAAAGAGAATCGAGGAGCCAAAGAATACACGAAAAAGATATGGAAAAAAATTACCCACCCCAGGTCTTGTCTCAATGGAAAATGCGGAGGAACACTGTCGTCCTAAATCAATACGAAACTATGTACCTGTAGGAAATTTTTTTATTGGCCATGTCGCGGCACACCAGAACTTAAAAGACCCAATTAAGGCACAAACACCAGGGAATTACAAGCAGGCCGACTTTACCCAGCCCACCTTAAATCATAGGATTAGTTTTGTATTGTGGGGCGATGCCGTTAACCTCACTCTTTTTTGTTTCGACACTAGTGATACGACGAAAGTTCTATGAATCAGTAACTTAGGACAATCCAAACTCCAAAACACAACTAGATAATTCTGAAACCGGGGCCTTACATCGGTTCTAGAGCTTCCTCCTCCTCTGCTAATAGCCGTTCGGCCTCAAGTGCCGCGATGCATCCGGATCCTTATCGGAATTGATCAGCCTGAGGTACATGAAAGATGAAATCTAATGCAACTGGAATACGTACCCGCACTGGTAATTGCCTGTCTGTAACGCTTATCTTGAACGTCACCAGCGGCGAAGACACCCTTAACACTAGTGTATGAGGTTCCAGGCTTGGTAATGATGTACCCGTCCTCATCACAATCCATCTGTTCCCTGATAAGAGCGGTAGCGGGTTCATGCCCAACAGCGTAAAACAAACCGTTTGCCGAGAGGTCACGAGTTTCACCAGTAACAACATTTCTGATGGCAAGTGAGTGCAAGAGCTTGCCATCCCCCTTTGTCTCGGTCGCTACCGTGTTGTAGAGTATCTCAACCTTGGGATGAGCACTGAGTCTCTTGGCCATGATGTTGGAAGCACGCAGTTTGTCTTTTCGCACAAGGACGGTGACCTTGCTTCCATACTTTGTCAGGAAAATGGCCTCCTCAGCAGCTGAATCTCCTCCTCCGATAACGGCCAATGGCTTATTCCTGAATATGGGCACAGCACCATCGCATACAGCACAAGCACTAATGCCATTTTGCCAATATGTGTCTTCTCCGGGCAGGTGCAATCTCCTGGCCGAGGCACCAGTAGCAAAAATCAAAGCATCGGCCGTATTCGGATCTTCTTCCTCACAGTATTCAAGCCAATATCTGAATGGTCGTCTCGACAGGTCAACTTTTGCAACGGTCTCCGTGATTATTGTGGTTCCGAATCGTTCACTTTGTTCTCTCATAGCCTCCTATCCAAATATATCTGAGTTAGTTGTCACATCGTCGAAGACAAAAACGCCCGAAAAGAAAAAGGGGCATGGACTGGGGAAGAAATCTCCATGCTAACAAAACCAACGCGTGAGAACCTACCATAAGCGCTTGGCCACCAATGCCTTTAGGAAAGCCCGGATAATTTTCGACGTCAGTAGTTGTCGTCAACTGTCCACCGGGTGCAATTCCATTTGCAAGCATCCCCTCATACATAATAGCTATATCAAGAGTGCGATGTCAGCCAGCCGCCATATCTTGCAAGTAAGTGCGAGTGGCTACGAACGTTTCAATTCTGCACGAGCCAGATATACCGCAGCGGTATGGGCGGCTGGGCCGGACCTGAATCGATGGGTAATGAAATTAGTGGGGGGTTAATCTCATGATGGCGGGGTAATCGGCCAATTCATACCCAATAACTATAAAGAAGGGAAGGAAAATGTCAGCACATATGGACGGAAACTACCTGTAAGATAATGAGTGGAATGAGGGGGAAGAGAAAAAACTTACTGACTACTTTGCTGTGCATGGCACGGCTTGTTTGAAGGACTGTTTTTGAAGCTTGATGTTTTTTGTTGATTGAAGCAGCAGCGAAGAGAGGGATGCCAAGCGAGGGCAATGAGCGAAATCTGGTGAAGCGGGAGGAAAACGTGGTGAAAGGGTTGCAGGAGGATGACTTTGATGGATTAAAGGTCGACAGAAGAAATATGGAAGGGGAAAGGTTAGAAAGTAGTCAGGGACCGGACCAACCCTTATATTATAAGGGCCAAAGTCTCTGGAGAAGAAGAGAGAACAAATTCAGGAAGAAGCGAGGAAAAATGCTGAGTGATGGAAGGTCATGGGCTGGATCGAGACTCAGCGGTGGAGAAGGGAAGGAGGAAGGGTAAGGTAGGGTTTGTTGGGGGGTGAAGGTATGATAGCGTAAGTTAAAGTCCGGTCGTGCTCGTACGCAAGGCGTGCGAGGCGTAAGAAGAAAGCTTAGGAGGACAAATCGAGTACGAGTAGAATGCTTGCCTCGCGTCCTGACTGGCTTTCTAGCGGCCGAGGGAAGTAGGGAGGGATGAAGAAGGTGAGCGAATGGGGGTACCGGTAGTACACCACTGGACCACTGGACCAATTGTACGAGTACTTGTATCTGTTGGGTTGAGGGGGCTCTGAATGGATGGGTTACGCTTGAAAATACTGTATGGACAAGAGGCAAGGGATACCCGTAAGAGAGACAAGGAAGGAAAGGGGAAAGAAGGAGAAAGAGATGCAAAAAAAAAACATACAAATTTAAAGCAGTTATAAACTGGCTGTTGGTACTTGTATCGTGCATAATAATACTATTGCTCTCCGCAAAAACACTTGAGAAACGGAGAAAACAGGAGCCAAGGAGAGCCCTCTTTGGGTAATTCATTGGCGATCGGGACGCCTCTAGACCACATTTTGCTGATAAAGCCAGCAGAATATGAGATCGTCACAAAGCCGTTGGAAAGTGTCTTATAGACCAAGACACTAGAATCTTTTTTTTTCCCCAGTTTTTTCCGCCTCTCAAGTGTTTTGCAAAGCACAAGAGTGTCTACGTTTACAATATATGTCCGTTTTTGACTCTGGAAAGGCTAGGATCCGCCGTCTATTAAATTGAAAGGCACCCTAGCGCTATTACCCTCCTAACTTCTAATATCCGATTACCAGTTACCAACTCATGAGACAGGCTTGAAGCAATAATCAATGAACTGGAGAAAGAGTCATTTACGGGCGGATCTTGACAATGATGCGTACGGCACATCGTAATTCCATGATAAGTACCAACTCGCTCGCTGCTGCCTCAACTTGACGAGACCGCCCCCTGCGCTGCCACGGTGGATTTACGTTCCGTGGGACGTGAGTGTTGGGGGGGGGGGGTGACGGCTTAGATTTCGGAGCTGTAAAGGAGGGGACCGAGTGGATCTCTGATATATACCACCGTCTCCTCTTCCTACGGTCCTCCTCTGTCTTTGCAGTTATGATATGATACTTGAGTTAGTGTTGATGTAGACCATGGAAAGAATGCTACAGTATTACAAGCAACTTAATACGGTAACTGGGGACATCAGCAATGCACTGTACTGTAACCAGTTCAATGATCACACTTGAATCAATTCCAGTACCGGCATATTAGCGGCAGCCACTGCATGTCGTCCACTCCACTACCGTAACTCCAACTGTACCCCCGAGTACTCGAGTACAGTATCGGCACCTACCTGCATCACAGTGCTCGAGCAGAGAGACAAGAACCAAAATGAGATTGGGAACGGAAAGCAAGGTAAAGAGTAAAGTACCAACAACAGCAACATAAGACGTGATAATTACTCGAGCACAGTACGAGTACAAGATAAACAAAAAAAAAATTACTGAACCGTCCGAGATTACCAAGAGAAAAACCCTCTCGAATACCATTAGCCCATGAACGACACAAAGACTTCGTGCGGGCATGCCATCACTTTCATGGACGAGGGGTAAGCATTCCAACCCAAACACCACAAAAAAAACGATTGGTTGGGTTTCTGAATTCCTTTTTTCTCCTTCTCGGTGGTAGGGTAATGGTTATGGTGAAAAAAAGAAAAAACACTTCTGTGTTCTGATGGCTGGTTCCTGCTTACAAAGTAAATAATACCCAGCGAGATCCAGGCCCTTCCACCAGCGACGGCCAAAAAGGGCTTTGTTGATATCATAATAGAATCCCTGCTGTTTAAGTTACATGTGGGGTGCGTTATGGTGCTGCGGGGAGCAGCCAGAACAGGGTTACTATCATAAATTAGGCTATGATAGCAAAACACTTACCGTCGGCAAACCGACCTCGCAGCCCAACACTGAACTCACTACAGAAACTAACGGTACTCGAGTAAGACGAACAAAACGAACAGGGAACCACTGGGCCCCGGGAGGAAATGATTGAGATTAGTATATATACTGCATGTGGAAGTACTGTACCTTACTTGCCCATTCCAAAAGTATCCGGAAAACTTGGCATAGCTGCGGTGATGGGGGAACTCCCCAACCCACACAATTCCTGCATATAGGTAATGCTCAGCTTTGAACTTCTAAGGTTTTCCCAACGGCATCCTTTATCATAGCTTCCTCTCTATACTTTGATACAAAGTAGGCTGGCGGTTTAGCATACAGAAAGATGTTTCAAAAGAATCAACTCCCGGCCCGAGTTATAAGGGTGAGTTGGGGGGGTATGCAAGACCCAAAGGTGGCGGGCGATACATAGCTCGGGTTTAAGATTTCCCCCCTTTTTTTTCCTGGGATCGTACTCACGGTCGTGAGGGAAGGGGGGGAGGGATCAACGGGATTCTATGGGGGTACGAGTACGAGTAGTAGGCAGTTGGTCAGTATTAGTATTAGCGGCAAAAAAACAAGCTCTGGTTGACATGAGAAACCCTGAGTGGGTAGATTATCTTATGTTACAAACAGGAGGAGGATGCTTGGGCAAGTGTAAGGTATGATAAGAACCGTGAAACCAGGCTTAGTACTCTAGACCAGTTCCATGCTGATTGCTTACAGCCTGGGTAGCCCTTCAGAATCTCAAATTCTCGCCACTGGGGGTACTTAAGCAGCAATGCAACTGGTCTGGGTTTCTGATTTCCACAGTGTTATGTTTCCTTTCACCTCTGTATACCGCCGGTTCGGTGGTGCCAGGGTAATGAATTTGATTGAACCTCTGACCCGGAGCGGCACTGCAAGCACACTTGTATCATACTTTTTACCTTAATCTAAGTCTTCAATTGTACCCAGCACATCCCAAAAATTTCCACCAACGATATACAGTGAAACCTCCGTTATCTCCAGCTCCCCGGGAGACTTGATCTCATGGAAGTAACAGGGGGGTGGAAAGTAGGGAATATGCTTGGCGGAAGAGGGGGTGCCCAAAAAGAAAATGAGTGATAATTCATGATAGGTGCAGACCTTATTTTCCAACTTGCTCGTATGGAAGAACAATGTATTTCGCCCAGTTTATGGATCTGATTCTGTCCTAAAAATACACACACACAATCAACCCCTATCATGTTGATTGAGGTATATGATGGGGAGTTTTTTTTTTTTACATTAACAAAACCTGGAATTTAGGAACATTTACAGCTTAGAAAGAGGAACTAATAGAACCCTAGAGGTTAGAGGGGGAAAGCTCATAGAACAAGACCCGTCTCCCTACAAGAAATATTGGAGCCCTGGATATATCGGAGGGTGGAGTTAGCAGAGGTTTCACTGTGTATATATATTTTTGATTAGCCACCAACAAAATAAAACACCGGGTTCTGTTCTGCAATCCATGGATCCCGAATCTCATATATTTCAATCTCTAAACATCCAAACAGGTCCTAAGCGAAGAGGGAGGAGTGGTAGCAAATGTACTCGTACAGGTAT
The DNA here is from genome assembly GCF_000151645.1 of Tuber melanosporum. Lineage (NCBI taxonomy): Eukaryota > Fungi > Ascomycota > Pezizomycetes > Pezizales > Tuberaceae > Tuber > Tuber melanosporum. The sequence continues at coordinate 381,575 of NW_003299095.1, read as the reverse complement.
TACTCGTATATTGATAGCCGGTAACTACCTACGTGTTCCCTCTCGCTCCGGGCTTATTACGAGCACTCTAGCAGCCGGGAGTGATAGCAAGTGCCCTTTGTGCGTATCGTTGTGGATCCCTTTTCTTTTCCCCTTCTTTCTCAGAGGGACGTTTCGGTAGGTTTTGCAGTATCATACTGTATCATGCTCGTACGAGTACAGTACAATCAAGCCTTTGCCACTCCTTTGGCTTACGGGTATCGGTCAACACTGATGCTCTTCCGTCCAATGCTCTATGCTCTATCGGTATTCGCATAGATATCATGTTTTCTAGCTGAATTTTCTTGTATAATTCTTCGGCTCACCCGCCGCACCCGTAATGTTCCGCCAAGATCTCTTCCTAAAGGGATCCTCTTCAACCGGGAATTTTAGTAGAGAAACAGATTTTTAAGCCAGGGAAAGTGAAAACAGCCCGGTAGTAAACAAACGAGTCCAACTCATAGACATACATGGTAAGTGTTCGCAGAAACAGAATAGGTGCAAAAATCCAAAAAAACACAAACACTAATAACACCGACACAAATACCTTCGTGTAATTAATAGTTATCTCTACCAAGGAGTTTAGCTCTATCCCCTACTCTCGGACCCTCATCAATCCCCAGAGCTTCGTCGTCATCGTAAGACCCTTCATCGTCATCGTACTCTTTCTCACTTAAAATGTCCTCCTCATCGTCCGAAGCTCCAAATGCATCATATAGATCCCTAGCCTTTCGTCTGCCACCCGCAGAAGCTTTTCCGCCAGCCCCTGCTGCACCACTCTCCAAGTCATCCTCGTTATTGAGAGCCTCAAACTCGTAATCCATCCCCTGTTTTTTGGCTCTCTTCTTTTGGATGGAGAGGTAGGTAGCAAGAACTCCGACGAATAGAATTATCACCACAAATGCCCCGTAGATCCAAACCTGAGTCTTGGCTGACACGCCGAAGGTGGGGAAGAAGGAAGGAAGGAAATTTGATTCTTCGGCTTCTGCTTCCGGACCCCCCGGTGCAGCTGTTGATGTGGGAGTAGCAGTTGTGGTTCCGGTGGTTGTCCCTTTCAAATGGTCAGTTATCATTTACCCAACAGAACAAAAGGATAAATCGCAGGCTAACTCACCAGTTCCTAGTTGGGTAGAGGTGGCCGCACTGCCTGGTTTCTCGTTGACAGGTCGATCAGCGTGGTCGGAAGGATTTTCCGTCACCTTTGAAGGATTTGCTGTCGAAGTCATACTTGGCAACTCGGTTGTTGAGGCCTGAGCGGTAGTGGTGTGAATGGGATCAGTACCCAGGTTTTTATCTCCGTCACCACCCGGGAGTGGTAAAGGTTTAGCTTTATCCGCATCAATGGCCTCACCCCAGAGTGTAAGGCTCCAATCGGTAAGAGATCCGGTCTGTCCGTTAACAACTGTGTCTTTTATAATAATTGTCCATGTACCCGTTGCTTCCTCCCCCCTATGCCTAAATTAGCTCGTTTGAGCAGATATATATAACGGGAGAGTCGTACCAGTGTTTAACACTCATAAATGTCCAGTCTTTGTATCCGTTTTTGCTAGTATCCGGTTTTCTGGTTGTTGCGATGTGGCTAACGATGCCCTTTGGCGAGATCAGGTCTACACTCATATCGCCTCTCTGGCTATGGGCAGCATTCATGGTGACGGTTACATGCTCTAGTCGGCCGAGGTTCGCATTTCTTGCCTCCTCCGCAGTGACCTTGATCTGAGTCTGGAGCCCTTGAGTGCCCTCTGGAATGGCTGCGTTGACAATGACAATAGGTGAGTTGTACCACGCTTGGGGTTTCACGAGTTTATGATCTTTGGCAGCATGAACAATTGCCCATGCATCAACTTTCCCATAACCATACTTGTGATTGAACATTTTGCCAATTGCCGTTTGCTTCCAGTCCGGGTCTTCTTCATTGATGGGGACCGCCGTCTCGAGAGCAAGATACTGCATGTCACGCCATGTAAGGCCAGGCCGCACCGACAGCACTAAAGCAAAGATTCCTGCAGCCAATGGAGCAGCCGCGGAGGTTCCGCCATGGCCATTGAAACATTGGTTCGGTCCTATATCGGTGGTGTGCTAGGAGGTAGCCATCATATGTTAGTCTCATCTCTTGCACTAAACCCAGGAATTGCACATACAATAGCATCCCCGCTGCCACTGCTATATGTAACAGCCATATTGGCTGAACACTGTTCGGAGTAGTATGGATGATTGCCATTTCTATCAATAGCTCCGATTGTTATGCTGTAGATACTATTCGTGTAACCATCAAAATTGCAGTTGTCTTCATACGTTGCCCCATTTCCAGAGGCGAAAACAAATATTGAACCCTTTCCATTTCGGCCCTCTTGAACTCCTTTAACCATGGCCCGTTTGATGAGAATTCCCGGAGCGTCCATAGCCTGGCCGTCATCTGGTGGTCCCCAGCTGCAAGAATAAATCTGGTTCTCGTGATAGGCATAATTCAAGGCTATAGCCTCGTCGGCATCTGATATAGGCTTTGACAGCATCCGTATCCCAGCCACCTTCGCATCATAGGCAACACCCACCCCACAGACGTTGTTCCTTACAGCCGCAATCTCGCCAGCACATCGAGTACCATGACGGTCGTCGGATAGACGCGGTTTAGGCTGAGGGGCGTGGTCATTGAAGTCGTAGGAACCTGCTGCAAACTTTTGAAGGGCGTAAGCACTATGATCTCTTGATACTAATGGCCTCAGTGGAGGTTACCCACATAGTTTGCTGCTAGATCTTGACTGTCCATATCAAGGCCATCGTCCACTATAGCCACAGTCGTATTCTCTCCAGTTATACCTGTGTAGAAATAAGATTGAAACCCCAGACATGTGAATTAGGGATGTATAAACAAACCTTCCAGCCATAAGCCAGTAACATTAACGTCGTGATGACGTTCTATTGGGTTGAACTAAGCAAACAGGCGGTGTATTAGCCACGGGATAAAACAAATCATTGAAGGAGTAGCTTACCAGATGCCATTGCTCGTGGAATATGGGGTCCCGTATGTCAAGACGTTGCATGATCGACTGAAGTTCCACCACTCCTGTATTACCTGTAATAGCGGCGGGGTCGAACCCCTGTGCCTCCCGCCGCGCGGCAGGTGGAGGAACCCGCTTCACAAGTTTCTTCGGCCTTTGTTTTTCCGCGAACAATATTCCATCAGACAGATCCCGCTTCACAATACCCCCGGATCCCACAGACCGCCGTTTTCGCCGGAGCCCATCGATATGAATGGCGACAACATCTTCCTTGCTGGTTGGCGTTGAAAATAGATGATGGTCGCTGAGTTCGCCAATGACACCTTCGTGAGTTAGGCCGAGTTGCAGTGCTACGGTTTTTGGCGAAACATCCGGGGTTAAGTGCAGCGCGTAGTAATCTCGCGAGTCATAGTCTCGAGGCCGTAACAAGGGGGGTGATTTAGCGGAGACAGTAGGGAAAGGTATGATTTGCAGTACAGCCAACCATAAAGGGGCCGAGCCGAAGCGCATCGCGAAGCGGAAATCAGTGTGAGCCGAGGGAGCTCACTACTAGTGAAACGGAGCGAACTACCGAGGAGGGTGAAAGGTGTGATGATATGTGGGTTGTTTCTTTGAAGGTCGAGGTATTCATGAGGTTATGGGAGTTTCCAGGGGAAGCAAGGTTGTGGCGATAGACCTCGGAAGAAGAAGAAAGATAGCCTGGCTAGCTGGAGCCGACACTTCTGTGCTTCCTACAGGGCCCAAAATAAGTTACAGGGTTGTGTGGCCTTCTCGATTCTTTGTTCACTCACTCCCTACCAAAGTGTTCGAGGGACAACCTGGATAGGTCGACTTATTATCACGGTATCATAATCTGCTATACGGTACCCACAAATAAGAAACAATTCGATAGAGTTAGGGCAGCAATGGTCAAAAACCATTATATTCCATCGATACTGGGGTGGGGAGCTTTGGGCCACCGCCTTCAACAGATGAAAAATGTATCCGCTCCCTCGGTATTGCAAAACGAGGTTCTGTACTCGTATTGATCAAAGTGCAATTACAAGCGCGGCCGATAGATATATCCGTCATGTGAAGTCAGATAAGCAAAAGCAGCGCACTGCAACAAACACATTTCCTGCAGACTCTCCTAGCCAAATACACAACACACGATACCTGTCTCCCCTGTTACAGGAAAGAGGAAGGAAGAAAGAAAGAAAAAACCAAAGGAAGAAAACAGAAGATATCATGAAGCTAACCATGAAAGTTATTATTACCCTTATTTCTGATAACTTGTTTAAACTTAGTTGGAAGATCCAAACAGTAACGATTAATTAAATCAATAGGAATCTTTCTCCACTTATATATCGGAGCCTACTTTACCTGCTCTTTTGTATTTTGACTTTGTCCTTGAAACTGGTACTCCTCAAGTGAATCTTTAAGAAAGTCCCACAGTGGTTCTATCTTATTAAGCTTATGAGATTGTGCAGGCCAGTTTACAGAACATATTATAAGTTTTTTATGCTCTTCTGTTTCCAAGTCTTTTAATGTGGTATAGGCAGGAGTATTATTATCTACTGCTCATACTTCTTATCCAGTCTCTTGTTCTACCCTTTGAATGAATGGATAAAATAATGGGCGTAAAATATATTCCCGGTACATGCTCTGTCGCTTCTATTTTCCTCCCACATAGTTTGGCAACACCACGTCAACTATTGTGGGCCCCCCCAACTCCCCTCTGCCCCCTCGATGGTTCCTGCCTAGGGGCACGGTTAACTCTTCCATACCCTCCTGCTTTGGCCTCGCTTGTCTCTTGTCTGCTTGATGGGGGAGTTATTTGGGCTCGCCCAGTACTCCTGTCTTGCTAATAGGAGCTCGCTTAGCTTTGGCACGGTCGGCTTCCTCTCTTCGCTTCTGGACGGCGCTGGCAGTGGTAGACGTCCTTCTCCCCACTTGCACGATCCCCATTGAGGAATGCCTCGGCTAGTAACTTTGGAGTCTGTCTCGAGGTGAGATTTGACCATATCCTCCTAGTTACTCGGTTCTAGTTTGGTTGCCGTCCTCACCTCGCCCTTCCACCTCTCTACCGCCGGTGGAATCCCTTCCACTAAGTGACACTATCTCTTGGAGAACAAGGGGCTACATGAGAGACGCGGTAATACAGCAGGTTTGGTTTCGATTGGGTCTGCACTGGGGCCTTGGGCCCTTTCTCCCTTTTTTCTCTTCGGTCGCATCGGCTGGTACCCTAGTACTGTCGGCTGGTACCCTACTACCTCTCCCTCTTTTGCTGCTTCGGGCAGCCCCTTCGGCCCTCTCAGACGGACAGCTTGGGGCTCTTGTTCTGCCAATACCTCCTGCTTATAGCGGGCACTCTTTCCTTTCGGTTTCTCCTGCTTGCGACCGTGGGCTATATGCCCAAGACATATGTTTATGTCAACTATACAGCGCACTTATTCGTTTTTTTGATTTCACAGGTGAGGCCTGGCCATTGGTTTGTTCCAAGCAAGGGGCACGGGTTGGGTTGGTATCTGGTTGTTGTAGGCGAGGGACTGGTTTCAGCCTTTGGTTTAGGGTTACTCTGGATTGGGTTTTCTTCTGTTCGGTGGGGGGTGTACTGTCGAGATGGGGGTTTTTCCTTGCTTTGAAGGATGGGTTTCTGGACTTTCTGTCTTTACCGTTTGTAGATAGCCGTTGGGGAGACTTGCGGGGGAGTTTTTTAAACCGAGGGCTGGTTGGGTGTTGGTGGCTCTAGGCGAGACCCCTCCGCGTTCAAGTCGTGGGCTCTTAGGGGCGGGCACCTGGCTGCTGGCATGTGCCTTTCTGGGGTCACAGTTTTTCTTCTGGCTGCTTGAGAACAAGGCGGGGTGGAGGTGCGAGTCTGCATGGCAAAAGCTGATATGATTCCCAGCCTTACTTTCGTTAAAATGGATAAATAAATAAGATTATAAAAAAAAAAAAAAAAAAAAAAAAAATATATTCCCGGTAGAGTATCTAGTCAATCCTTCCTTTACTCCTATCACCACATTCTTTAATATTCTCCCTAAACTCCCACTGAGGATGTTGCTTTTACCATGGGTATCTAGAAGAAAGTGGGTTAGTTTTATCTAAATAATGTATATTAGTATTCAAAGCTTGCAAAATTGCAAATTCCTCCATTCCCTCAATCCATACACTAATTCTTCTATCCTCCTACCTTTGCCTTTTTCCCTTGTTCTCACTTTCAACTACTTCATTGAAGTGGTCATGTTCCTATTTTGTCTCTTTTTTCCAAACAAAATAGAGACCACGATAACTGTAAGCCATATAAGCCTAAAGCATGATCTGAATACCAGTTAGCTTAAAATGATTAGTATTATAATCAAAGGGGTTTGATCTACGAAAACAAGAGATATTTGGTGGATGGCAAGGATGTCCAATTTATATCCAAGTTTCATTACAGTAGGTAAAGTATCTATTAGTATATATTAGTTTATTATATATCTTCTATCTATAATGTTCAAGTATTGATTTGAAAAAGAAAAAAAAACCCCCCATTAACATTAAGAGGATTTACTTAGAATCTATTTGCATAGCCTAAAAGGAAAAGTTCATTTAGTCCTTTTTAGGTCCTGCATTCAGGGAGCACTTGGGCTGCCTAGGCAGAAATTGATAGATATAGTGATAATTATGCATCACATGTTTGATTATGGAATGAGCAGCCTTAATGCTTAAGTCTGCTGCCAACTCCAGAAACAGTTTTTTATAATCTTCCAAACTATCTTGTGATACTTTCTTGAGAGCAATCAACATTTCTGAACCTTCAGGGATGACTTTAGGATAGCCAGGACAGTCAAGACTCTTTAAAATAGCATAGAGATCTTAAATGTCGGTCAGGTTACTTGCTCTTTCCTAATTATAAGGTGATTTTAGTTTACAGATACTATACTAGATTGTAAATGATTACCTTTGCCTTTTGACAAATTTTGTGTACAGAATCAGGATAAACTTTCAAGTATTGTGAAATCTCAATCCAGGTTTTGATGGTAAAAATATGGAGGGTGAGGATTGCACATTGAAGTTCCAGAAATATCTCTGTTGCTTCTCTTATTTGGCCTATATTGATAAATTGGAAGATTATAGCTTGAAATCAGAGAGAGGTTTGGTTTCAGAATTGGCTCAATAGGCAAGTGGAGTCTTTCCGGTGACAATAACAAGTACTCACTGTCACGAATGTAGCTTGGCGAGGAAAAGATTTTCACGTAACACATGGTTATGAGTCACAGGTATGTTATTGTTTCACACATATGACTCATTCGAGTCATATGATTTGTTATGTGTGGGATTTATGATGCTTTCACACATGGCTCAAATATGAGTTATAGGATGTGCGCCTGACGAGTATGCCTTGCGAGTGTGCCTTGTGGGTATGCCATATGCATATGATTTATGTTTCGCACATGACCTCGTTATGAGGTCATGGGTTTCACGCATATGACTCAGTTGAGTCATATGATTTGTTTATTGTGTTATGATTGGTTTATGAGTTTTTGCATATGACCTCGCTATAAGGTCTTGGGTTTTGAGCATGTGACCATTTTAGTCACATGACTAGTTTGTTATGATTTGGTTTCACATATGTGACTACTTTGGGTCACATGACTATGGGCGGGAAGAACACTATATAAGGAGGCCGATGCGGCTGAGGAGGATAGGTTCTTCATGCTTTGTTCTAAGTACTTTTCCTACTTATTACTTTAACAAATATAAAACCTCTTATGATTTTTATCTTTATTGCAATGTTATCGTTACGTCAAGGAAAGTTCGTCATGAAGAAGAGTTAGAGAAAGCTTACGATAGGCGTTCTCGATAGAAGACAAAGGTCTTGTACTATTGATAACGTAGGCATAGGCCTAGTGCTATTGTAAGACGAAGAAAGAAAAAGAAGGAGAAGAGAAGTATCGTTTCCCATCGCCAAGAACTAACTATCCAAGGAGGGATCGTTACACTCACATTCAACTTTGCATGGCAATGATGATATCTCCTAGTCTTCACAAATTGGTTGCAACATGCTGCTTTTGCTTATCTGACTTCACGTGACGGATATATCTATCGGCCGCGCTCGTACCAAATTTCTCATCATTGCTTGGCTACGGTAATAGTCAGAAAGTGCCGCCCCTAGTGCACCGTGTGAGAACCGACCAGTTTGTGGCTTGTAAGATGAGACGATGTATCATACGAGCACAGTAATGTACTCGTACTGTAGCTTTCCTCTCTGGCGATCAAGAGGGGGAACTCTCCAAAGTTTGTGGCGGTATTTAGTATCTAGACAACGGTACCGGTACTGGAGGGCCAGCACTGATACACAACCATTATAAGTGCTCAGTTTTACTATAAGATTATTACAAAGCTGGCCCGAGGTCGAAAGCATACCCACCCTATGAATTGTAGTTTATTCCCGCCGTGAAAACAGCAAGGTTATGACATGGGTAACCACAGACTCTTTAGAGGTTGGCTAATAATTTATCTTCAGAAAGAGCCTTCCCGAGGGGCTGCGGCAATTCTGGCAGCTCCCTTTACTGTGACTTTCAATGCGTTGAGATTTGCATTCCTGAATCAGGAGCCACCGCGTACTTGCAGCGCACAAGCTTGGGGTGCATGCCTAGCAAAGCAGGTGCCTGCTCGCAAGGCCTTTTATAGTACCCGTACCTTTGGCCACACAAGGGAAAGCATGCCGTAATAGATTACGATAAATTACCGCAGAAATATGGTGGGGGACATCTTTGACCAGGGTTGGCGACATCGCATTCAAAGCTGCCTATTTTATGACTAATCAGATATGTGACATGAAAAGTTTTATCCATGCAACTCCTGTGCTCTCATAAATTCTACCAAGCTAGAGACGATCCACTACCATCTTATCGCATTACTATGGGCCGATTTTCAAAGAGTCAACATGCAAATCGCGCAATTGCTGCTAAACAAGAGGCAAAGCGTGCCCGTTTAAGCAATTCCATATTTTTCTCAGTCAAATTACGCAAATACCGGCCAAGGTCAATCCCATCATACACTACCCCCAGGAGACCCAGCATTCTTGCCGGTGTCCCAGACCCCCGATCCCGAGGATGGACAAGAAGAGAGTACTTTAAGTTGTGAGTTGGAGATTGAGATCTCTGACACAGATGATCTTGATAAAGTTGCAGTTACAGTTACATCTTGCGTTTCTGAGTAGGCTCTTTTCACAGATTTTAAGGGAAAGGTCATGTTACTAATTAAAATAAAATTCACAAGACAGCATTTACAGTACTTTTACATGCTGGAAGAGAGCAAACTATAGATGGAAACTTCGGTTCCCAAACAGTCTTCCGGTATCAGCAGCTGGCTACTGGAGATAAGAAAAAAACAACAACGAGCCTTACAATGCGAAAAACAAAATACTAAAGCTTGCTGCAGGCTGCCAGTGGATGTCAGCCATTAATATCAAGCTTCCTAATCTCAACTCAGACTTCTACCACCTCTTATGGATCTCCTAAACCTGCTCTGGCCTCAAGTCTCCTTTCCCGAGAGAGTGGAATAAAAGCTTTAGAGAAAATAATTGCATCTAAGAACTTGAAAACTAAGCTTTGCGGACAAGACCTAACACGACATAGGGCGGTTTTGCAATTTCTCTACTATCAACGAAAGATAGAGAAGCATGAGCAGGCACAAATAAATGTGTCAAGGAGGAAGAGAATAGACATGGCCTTAGAGGTTTTACACTGCTTTTCGAAGGGGAAGTGGTTTGCTGAGAAGCTGATATCTTGGGAGCGGAAGTGGCTCTTTGTGCAAGAGATACCATCTGGCAAGCAAGGATGTTTTGTAAAAACACGATCATGGTTTAATGATGAGGGAGTATTGCTTGCTGCCCGAGAATATCTTGCTGGAGCTGGTGAGCGTTCGTGCTCTAAACCCTATTCAGTTTTTTTTTTTAGTTTTTTTTTTTTAGCTAACTTACTATTTAACTACGGGTATAACTGCATACGGACTCGCCTAAGCCGTTGGTGACTAACTTCAATCGGAGAGGGCAGGAGTAATCATTAGTGAGCTCTTGGAGGATGCGATTGGTTCTGAAGAGTTGCCGGTAGTTGTGGGTTAGATCTGTTAGTAGATACTCAGAGTTGTGGACCAAATCCTACCCAAGATGGCAAGAATCCAGGACCGAAATTGTTATCAAGGACAACCAAGTCAAGGCCAAATACCAGACAGATTTGGTGCCGTACTGCTCGCCGCTGGCTCCATACACTAGGATTTGAGTGGACAGCAATAAAAAAAGATGTTTTTGTTGACGGCCATGAGAGGTCTGATGTTGTCCACTGCCAGCAAGAAGAATTTATCCCCGAATTTGAGAAACTTCGGCCACTGCTTGTGTGGTGGGATAATGAGGGGAATATGCATATTCCAGATGTTCCTACTGGTGAGTGTCCACATGTGCTTGTTACCCATGACGAGTCCACCTTTAATGCCAATGATGGAAAGCATTATCTTTAGATTGAGACTGGAAAGCAACCACTACGGCTAAAGGGTAGGGGTAAGGATATCATGGTTTCAGACTTTCTTACGGCTGGAGGATGTCTCCAAGTTCCTTCAACCATTCTGGACAGCGAGTTTGAGCATTACAACTTGCCTCTGTGCTTTGCTACTGAGTATTTGGAGTACAGAAAAGATAATTACTGGACTAGTGAAAAGATGGTACATCATGCAATCAAGATAGCTCTACCAATTTTCCAATCTGCCTTTCCCAGTTTTACCGGTGTGTGGGCATTTGACAATGCTTCAAACTATTGCTGTTTTCATGAGAATGCACTTTGGGTGAATAAGCTCAATAAAGGTCCTGGAGGCAAGCAGCCAGTAATGCGTGAGAGATTCTTTCATGGAAAAGGTCGCCCCTAAGCTATGCAGTTTCCTGACAACTACTGTCAGCTTAAGCTTGCTGGAAAGTCTAAAGGAGTAAAGCAAATTCTCTGGGAGAGGGAGAAATGGAATAGAGAATACTACCTTGAATGTCCTACAACTCTAGGCCATCCTGGATGCAATCCTGCTAGTGGCTGCTGTGGAAAAAAGATTTTGGTTGCAGAGTGTGATTTCCGGGAACAAAAAGGCTTGCTGCAGGAGAAACTGGAGTCACGGGGGCAGAGGGTGATTTTTTATCCCAAATTCCACTGCGAGCTAAATCCAATTGAGCCTTATTAATGTAAGGCAAAGTGGTATACTCGAGAACACTGTGACTATACGCTTGATGGCTTATGTGCTACAATTCCTGAGGCACTTTCTTCAGTCCAGCAATCTTCAGTCAATGGTTTCTTTAACTGGTCTTTTCGAACCCTTGACGCATATCGAGATGGGATAAAGTACAGGACTGAGGAGTTTAAAAACCATGTTCATAAATCTCATCGTAGGATTGAGGATCGATCCAAGTGGTAAACATGTTTTTAACCTACTTAGTAATATTATAACTCTGCTTTGCTACTTAGTCATGATGGTTACACACATACAAACCTCTGGCGACATTCTATTGTTTTTCATAGAAATATAACTTTTTAACATCCATATTTCTCCTCAAGTATTATCGTGGATCAAAAACCAATTACGATTCATGAAGCTACACCTTCAGAACTCCCACTTTTGGTTGTTATTTTGCCAAAAAGCGTTTTCACCATCGAGTAATAGCGCAGTACAAATTATCCCTCGATATTGCCGTCTTTACCCCGGTCAAAGATGTCTCCCACTATAGCTTGGGCGATTCCTGTATGAGATAAGAGGTACACGTACAAGGTCAGGCTATGAAATGTTGGACTGTGCATAGCTAAAATCTCAGCAGCTGCGGGACAGTGCATCCAGGAAGCGTGAACCTGGAAGGGTCTCCGTTTCCTCTTTTGGCTTGGTCAACTTCCAAGAAATATAATTGATGGACGAGGTACCGTATGCAAGCTCTATAGAATTCGATCCATCTACCCAAGGGATAGCTATTTTCTGGGCTCTTGTTGAACGATAGAAGGGTTGTGTTTCCAGACGGAGCTGGTCATGCTGTACCACCAGTTCTGACCGGGATCGGCATCAGCACCCCCCCGCTCTCACCGCTTTTTATTGCCTGGCCCTTATGGCTTACCGACGACAACAAGAAAGGGGTCTTATGCCATACGGTAGTCCACCGTACTGGTACTTAGACAAGGGGGTAATAGCTGCAGTAATATGGTAGCTTGCAGCTTGTGACTTCCCGATGTAGTCTTTATATATTATCGTTATCCTATAAAACTACAGTGCCGCACTGGAACAGGTTCAGTACTCGTAGATTTTTCTTCCCTTTTATGCGAGGGTCTCGATGAATTGTGTGTAACGTTGCTTTTAATAGCTATCACTCCCGAAGTCCGGCTGCTGACTGCCGTTACGCCGGGATCGGAGGATCCTGGAGATGGAAAAAGTACCGGCTGCCGGTATTCGTCGGCGCGCATTTCCCACGCGTTGAATTTTTTTTCTTTTCTTGCAACACCTTAAGCCTCAACAAAGTTGCAACGAGCTCGTCAACAACAGCTAGCACTTCCGTGGTAATAAACATTCGGTTCTATTCCACTATCTATACACCGCCTTCCCTTTTCTCGCATATAGGCCAATCGCGTTTGGTCCACTCGAGTAGGATAGGCTGCCTGTTCCCTCTTGTCTGCAATCTCAAAATCCGTCGCGCTGGCTGAACGGGAGAAAGTCGGGGAAACCCAAGGGGTTGCTTATGGATATTCTCCGCTGTCGTCACCTGGCCAGTCGCCGTTAGCCAGTCCGGTCGCCACTAGAAGACCGCTGCCTAAAACACCGGGCGAGGTTGGCTCGCCCGTGGATGCTACGAATGCTACAAGTAGTGGGGATGGGTATTTCTCTACGCCTCCGGGGGCCGCCTCACCATCCTCCCAATCACGCAAACCTTCTACCGCTTCCAACGCCTTGTCAACTCGTTCCTTCGAGTTTGCCCCTCATCGTTCTCCCCTTCAGAAGCTTGAGCTCGAGTTGAAACATATTAGCCAGGAGGAAACTGATGCGCCTCAAATAGGACGCTCCCTTACTAAGAAGCAAGAGGAGCGTCTTCAGAGGAGCACAACTGTCACCTCAAGGGCTACAAACCGAGGGGGTACCACTAGTGCATCTGCAAAGGGACATCCAAAGATTGAGGAGGACAGCAACCAACATACCGAGACTGATACCAAGCACCACCATCATCGACACAAAATCGCTGAGATGTTGGGCCATCATTCGAAGCATAAGGATGAACTGGATGAGAGGAAGAAGCAAGAAGGGAAGAAGAAACAGGATGAAAGGGGCGGTTACTACGATACCCCATCTCAGGCGGACGAATTGCATGAACCCCAGACTGTTTATCAGACTCCTAGGAATCCGGCACCAATCTCTGGGTATGACCGTATTGGTCGGAAAGGCGGTCGTCACGGTCACCATGGAAATCCGTTCCAGCACGTCCGAAGGAGGGACGGTACTTCTGGAGGCCTCGGGGATGTCCGGGCTTCTCAGGCTCTCGGTGGAGAGGGCGTGTTTGATCCTCGGGTTGTGCGCCTGACTCTGGAGGATGTGGAGCTCGATGATACGGCTCCACAGAGTAATGACACAGCTGAAGATAGTGACGGTATGACCAGCTTTTCTTATAAGAATAATCTTTCTTCTACTTCTTTTCCATCTACTTCTCACGGTCATTCTCATACTTTCCTTAACTCTCCTCCAATGGGTGGTCTGGGTGGGACAGGTTTGCGTTTATCCGCGGAACCGATGTCCGGAGCACCCCATATACCACAAGAGCAAACAGAAAAGAAACATGAACTGATATTGTCTTACCTCGAGGCTATCCCTTCTCGCCCAGTTCCAGCCTCTACAACATTCTCTCCTCAGTTGAACATCAAGTGTGGACCTTTATTGCGGTACACAGGTCTGCGTAGAGACGGCACGTATTCGGAGAATTGCACAGCAAAGGAGGAACGAGAGACCTGGCGTGGATCAATAATGATTGTTACTACTGATGACCTCTCAGATTACTCACCGCCCCCAGTTATCAGGCTATTTGCGCGACCTGCGTCTGAAGCAGAGATTGGGGAAACCAATGGTGATGCATCAGCGGAGGCGGCGACAGCGTCTACAACTGGAGAGCGCCTCGGCGCTAGACCAGCCGAGGGACTCCCTTCGGAGAAAGACATGCCTCATGAAGATATTTTATTGAGAAACGTTGTGACCACTCGTCAAGTGAATGATGGCGAGAAGCTTGGGAAGTATAAGGAAGTCGAAGCCACAAAATTGCACGCCGAGAGGGGGGTAACGTTTTGGAGGTTCATTGTTGAGGTCGAATTGGGTGATGAACAGGCTAGGATTGCGTACCGTATCAACCATGGCCCGTCAATCGCGTTTTGGGTGCCTGCCCGGGGGCAGACCATGAATATAATGTTCCACAGTTGTAACGGATTTAGTCTGAGCGTTAACCCGGATGACCTTTGCGGACCGGATCCTCTTTGGAGGGATGTTCTCCGGGAGCACCGGGCGAAGCCGTTCCATGTAATGCTTGGGGGTGGAGATCAGAGTATGTTATCAGACCCTCCGAGAAAGGCTTCAGGCTTGGGATTCGTCTAGACCGTATCTGTATTTAGCGCTGACGTGAGTTCCTGTAAGTTTATAACGATGCTGTGTCTAAACAGACGGAGCATTTCAAAGCATGGTTAGGAATAAAGACACCGTTTATCAAGTCTTCACACGAGTTCACACCAGAAATGGCCGAAGAGCTTGAGTATTTCTACCTGGAACGATACAGTAAGGGCCTTTCGTAAATTGCCTTGTTTGGCCCTTGCTCTAATTCTTCATCAGGCATGTGGTTTTCCCAGGGTCTTTTTGGAGTGGCTAATTCACAAATTGCGATGGTAAATATTTGGGATGATCACGACATTATCGATGGATTCGGTTCCTATCCCCACCATTTCAATAGCTGTCCTGTATTCACCGGGCTTGGTGCTGTTGCTTTCAAATACTATATGCTCTTCCAACACCAGAGCATAGTTGACGAAAAAGAGGAGCATGAGCCAAGTTGGGTTTTAGGATGCGCTCCAGGTCCTTATATCGCAGAGCTTAGTAGAAGCTGTTTCATGTTTCTCGGAAGAAAGGTCGCATTCTTAGGCTTAGACTGTCGAACCGAGCGAATGGTATGATCGGGCAGACTGCCATCACGGAGCATTGGCTAACTTTTGATAAAGCGAGATATCGTACTGTCAGAAGAGAGCTACGATTTGGTATTTGAACGACTTACCAAGGAAGTTGTTGCTGGAGAAACCAAACATTTGATTGTGCTTCTTGGAGTTCCGATCGCATATCCACGGCTCGTGTGGCTGGAGAATATCATGACATCAAGGCTTATGGACCCACTGAAGGCTCTCGGGCGTATGGGGTATCTCGGAGGATTCCTCAACAGTTTTGATGGTGGCGTTGAGCTCCTTGATGATCTTGATGACCATTGGACGGCCAAAAACCATAAAACCGAAAGAAACTGGGTTTGTTATTTTCATTGGTATCCGTTATAGGGACGATCCCGATTGTCTGACTCTGGTTTAGTTTATTGAAAGGCTTCAAGATTTTGCCGCCGAGAAGTCTGTACGAATCACAATCCTTGGGTGAGTCCTTTCGGCTGGAATCGTCTATTTTTTGGGGAGTTGAATACTAACAGGTGATAGTGGCGACGTCCACCTCGCTGGAATTGGCCAATTCTTTTCGAGTCCTAAACTCCATATTCCTCGGGAGAATGATCACCGATACATGCCGAATGTCATTTCCTCCGCAATTGTGAACACACCACCACCTAATGGTAAGCCGCCCTGAGCCTAATATATATGGCAGAGCCTGAGCAAGTGGTAATACAGCAATGGCGGACGTTCTCAACAAGCGAAATAAGGTTCACCACCTCAACCACGAAACTGACGAAGACATGTGCCCTATCTTTTACACGGACGTTGATGGCAAGCCCCGAAACAACAAACGCCTTCTGCCGAGTATGCCTCCTCGCTCCATATTAATCTTCATGGGCAAATGCGCTAACAATCCCTAGGACGCAATTACGCCATAATCCGTGAGTACTCTGCCGCTATTGCCCCGCTCAGCGAAACCGCTCAGCCACCCGTCAAACGCTCGACCTTCTCCAAGATCAAAGGGGCCACCTTCGGCAGCAACAAGTCTAACAAGCCGGACCCACTGTCGAATGTGAGGATGGCAGGCGTGGATGGCGCAAACACGAATGGTCCGAAAGCCGTTGCCGATAGGCTTGGTGGGGACGCGCTGGACGTGGTGTTGAGAATGGAGGTTGATCAGAAGGATCCTGCAGGCAATACGAAGCCGTATAGGCTTCTTGTGCCGGCGCTGAAGTTTGAGGAGGATGCTGCGGATGGGGGCGCACACGACGGAGGCGGGGGAGGGTGGATTTGACGGAGGGTGCTCTCTGATTAATTCCAGTGGCAGGAGGGAGAGAAGTAGGCGGACGGGCGGATGGTAGAGTGCGGTTTGGGGCCGTTTGCACTCCTTTTTATTTATTTAGTTTTTGTTTCTTTTTCTGGAGAGATATCTATCATTTTTTTTCTTTTCTTTTCCTGGCTTTGCTCCTACAGTATTACAGTATTGCTCGCCTCTGGCCAACCTATTGCTTAATCAGCCTCATGAACAGCGGCTGACCGTAGGGGGAGCTAGGGAGGGAAGTAAACGTCGACCGATGAGTGAGTCCTTGTTATCTCTTTTTTGTTGTGTCTTGCTTGTGCTGTACGATTATCATACCATGGTTGAGGAGGCGTGTTTTGGATGGATGGGTAGGTAATGTTACCCAGAGCGGGCTGGACGGCGATGGTGGGTGGGATGCCGGGATTCTGAGAAAGTAGTAATGATAATTAAAATTGTAATAATAATACACGGTATGGTACTGTGCATGCATACATACCAAATTGGCTTGAGTTTTACTAATGTGGTATAGTATACGTTAGTACTATAGTAAGTTATCATACCGGTACTCGAGTGGTAGGGGGTCACATTGGCACTGGTGAGCGTTCTGTCCAATCACCCCACCCACCACCCCTCAGTTGTTTGCTTAAAGTGTGGCCATTTGGGAGTCTATCATACCGGTAGTCTAGGAGGAGGAGTATGATACTCGCCCTCTCGTTTCGGCTCGGTTGTCCCTGGTTCCCATCCCTCCTTTACGGGACGATATTATGTATGATACTATAATAATATTATTATAGTATTAAATTTTGAGGGAATAGATGGAGTGGATGGGTGGTGGGAGCGAGTGAGGGACAGTGATGATTCTCGGATCTGCGGTGCAGTATGGTACATTTTATGGTATGGCCCAGCGGTCTGCGACGCAGCGGCGGTGGGGGGGGGGAGAAAGGTGGTGTATGGTAAGTGGGGAATTGGGAAGATTAATATCCTGGTGGTGGGGACATGGGTCTGGCTGTGGTATGGTATCAAAACTGATATGGTCTAAATAGTTTACTTAGAGTACGCACTCCCTAGCCCCGTCAAAACCACAACTGAATATCGAGTGGGCACACATCGCGCCTTACTTGTGGCGGGTAGTGGGATCACTTGACGACGACTTGACAAAAACATCCAAGTGTGAAAAAGATTCTGAATTGCAACTCCCTACCCCTCATACTCTCCCTACTACTCT
The DNA here is from genome assembly GCF_000151645.1 of Tuber melanosporum. Classification (NCBI taxonomy): domain Eukaryota; kingdom Fungi; phylum Ascomycota; class Pezizomycetes; order Pezizales; family Tuberaceae; genus Tuber; species Tuber melanosporum. The sequence goes on along the minus strand of NW_003299095.1, from coordinate 363,893 downwards.
CCCTACTCTCCCTACTCTCCCTACTCTCCCTACTCTCCCTACTCTCCCTACTCTCCCTACTCTCCCTACTCTCCCTCTCTACTCCTTCTATCCCCACCTCGCTGCCCAACTATCTTAATGACAAGCAACACTCTTAGCAGCCCCGGATCCCCAAAGGGTATACCCGATAGCCGACCCGATGGCAACAGAAATCATGACCCAGCCATTATACGTCATGAACAACAACCTATCCCATATTAGCCCCCACCTCCCCTTCCGTCCTCAGTAGTGCAAACTCACATAATGAAAAAGCTATAGAAAACCTGCACCCCGTAAAACACCGCCTTCCCAAACCTTCCGCTCCTCCTCCTTCTCTCAACCTCATCCGTCCCCGCAGCTATACCGGCACGTCCTGGGAGTAATGAGCTCGTTTCTTCACCTTTTTTTATTTTTATTTTATTGTCACCGACCGTTCCGGGTAGATCAAGGCAGGAGCGGGACGGGGGGAAGTACTTATTGATAGCGACCCATCAACACGGGCTTCATACCGCCGCGCCAGATCACGAACGAACTCGTAGCCGGCGGATAGCGCGATCACGGCAAATAGGGAGAGGATCAAGGTTGTCGTGTTGTGGACATGCCAGCTGCGGAATACTAGGCAGAGGTCTTTGGTTGACCAAGTGAAGAGCCTGGGTTTGTTAGCCAGTAGTGAGTGAGGACGGGATTGGGAAAGGAGAAGGGGACGTACATGCTCATTTGACACCTGTGTGCTTCTGGGGATGCGTGCATGTCATGGTTTGCCGAAGCATGCATCATGTGCGCATGGTGATCGTGGGTTGAGTGGTCCATTTCCGTTTTTCTTTGCTTGTGGGTATCGTATGGATGTATGTATGTATGTATGTATGTATGTATGTGCGGTGGTTGTTGTTATTGTCGCTGTGGTTGTTTGAAGGGTGGAAGGTGAAAAGGTGGAGGGGGTACTGTGCTAGCACTCGAGTGCTCGAGTGGTAAGTCAACATATGAATGCGCCCGGGAGATGTGAGAGTGAAATAGATTGTCAGGGATGTTTGAGACATGATAAGGATACAGTAGGGTACTGGTGGTAAGGTGCAACCGCTGTGGCCCGTGACGCGAGCAGGTTTGCGCGAGTTGGGTACGAAGTGGGACTCACTCAGGGAATCACTGTCCGGGATTCCGCCCGGGTTTGGGTATTATTATAAGTATTGTTGGAGGGGGGGTATGGTACAAGCGATATGTTACTATACAAATGTGGCTTGGTATCATGAAAAGGTCTCGAATGCCATGGTAGGGTAGGGTAGTCTACTGGAGTGATGTACTAGTATACTAATGGTGATCGAGATCATACAGCACCGAGTACTGTGGAAACGCTGCCTCCGATTCTGGTGGTAAGTGTGGTGGTGCACCTCCAAGCCTTGACCTGCATTTAAGTTATCATACATACAAATATGATACAGTACCAGTACCAGTACCAGTACCCGTACAGTACCGTACTGTACTCGTACTTGAGTACAGCACAGACCAGCAGCAAGTGGTCGATCGACTCCTGCTCCTCCTGCCCACATCACCAAGGCTATTAATCACGTATCCCGCGCTGTGATACTGTACTTGCACAGGTAATCAAACCCGGGCGAACCGGGCTATCCTACCGTAGATTGCTCTAAGGTCAAGAATACCACCGTATTTTGTCTTGTTTTATCCAATCCTAATTATTCGTTGATTCGGTTGGCGTTGTTTTTGGCGCAGTATGATGCTGTACTGTACAGTACCCATAGTTGAAGAATGTACGATACTGCTCACACTCTCCCGGGCGCCCACAAAGCACTTGCTTCCGAGAAGAATCATAACATGCTGCGCAGTAGCCCATGAGGTATCAAAACCCTACTCATTCATCTGAGAGACGGTGGAAACCCGTTCCCGTTTCAGGGACCAAGGGACTTGTCGGTGTGTCTGTGCACAACGATTGTCTTGCGTTTGTGGTTGTTCTTTCCCTTGCAAGTGCTATCATCTCGACCCAGAGTATTAGTGTTTGATGGGAACCATTGTTTAGCTTAGTAGCCATCTTTCCAGCAGCTAATTAATCAGTGCAGCTTTGCACAATCTGTTCTTTACTAGGTTCGCGTGGCATTGTGCGGCAGTGAGAGTACTGTACTCGAGTACTGTGAATACCTACGGTAACTTATGGTACAAGTAAATACCTGGGATGGTGGGATGGGCTGGTGTGGTACAGCATTCCAACAATTGTCCCATGGGAGCTCTCTTTCCCCCCCTTACTAGGAAGCGGATCGGTTGAACCGCACCAGAAGGAGGAAATCTGCAAACCTCAATTGGCATCCAGCGATGGGAAGAGGAAATCTGGGAGATAAAATTTTTTGGAGAGACTTCTTCTGCCGTGGAGGGTTTGGAAGCAATTCCCGATACGGTATCATACTTTCAGCGGGGAACAGGCAACGAGACAACTGTAGTCTATCAAACCTCCTCGCTGGAAGGTTTAACGGTAACTGCCAGTAATGGGGATGGAGAGGTTGATGTGTGCAGCACTGTACTGCACTGTGCAATGTGCATCACCCGTTTTTTCTTCCTTCTCCGGAGTGGTATTTCATAGACGGACATTCCTGCACTCTCCCCTTTGAAACAAATGGATACTGATATGATGATCACCATATTGCGACATTGGAAACTCTTGGAGAGCGAGAGAAGGTCGAAGAGGGAAAATGAAAGCCCGTCTTTGTGTCCTGGACACACATCTCAGGCCATTATAAGTGATTTTCATGGAATATCATACTATATTAAATATTTATATTGGTATGATACACGCCGGACAGGCCCTTAATGTATAATATATTCTTGCCCGCGGGTGAGCATCCCGGGATACTATTCAGGATTTTTTCACTATATAAGTTTCGGAAACTACGATCTATTACGGTAGTACTGCTTCTGATTAACCACGAGTACAATACTGCACTGCTTCTCATCCCTTCGGCCAATCACAACCACTCCCCACCAACCTGCATAATTGGGGGTGTATATCATAAATACTTCCCTGTTCCGCAGTCGTATAATTTACAATCAAACAACTTCCAACAGAACAAGATGGCCCTCTCCCTCCCCCTCAACATTCCAAAATGGTTCCTCTCATCCTCCCCATCCAATCTTCCTATATTTGCTAACTACTCCACAGGCTCCAAGAAAACGCTCACCTCCTTCAACCGCCCATCAACAACTACTGTGTCTACGACGAGCACCTGACGGTAATGGTACAGCATGCATCCCCCTCCCTCTCCCGCAATCCTCCCTCAAAACTGACGGGCAGCGAAGATTGTTGGAGGCCCCAACGCACGGAACGACTACCACATCAACGAAACGCCAGAATGGTTCTACCAGTACAAGGGCGACATGCTACTCAAGGTCGTCGAGGACAGCGGCAAATTCAGAGACGTGCATATCCAAGAGGGGGACATGTTTTTGCTTCCTCGTATGGCGCGTCCATTTGTATCGCTTCGGCTATCGTGTACTGTTCTAACCGGTGGTGTGACGTGATGGCCAGCGAATATTCCGCATAATCCCGTGCGGTTCGCTGACACAGTACTGTGTTCCCCTACGAGCCTACTCTAAAACTTATGGGAAAGGGGGCTAATGGAGGGGGGGTGGTAGGTCGGCATAGTGATTGAGCAGAAGAGACCGCCGCAGAGCCTCGATCGCCTGCGCTGGTATTGCCCGGATTGTGAGAGTGTGGTGTACGAAGCGGCCTTTCACTGCACGGATTTGGGCGTGCAGATCAAGGAGGCTGTCAACAGGTTTAAGGAGTGTGAGGAGTTGAGGAAGTGCGCCAAATGCGGGGGTATGGCGACGGCGGCGCCGGCCGCTGTCAGGGGAACTTGACTGGGGGGAGTTTAGGTTGGGTTCTATGGGAAGGGAGAGGGAGTACCGGTATTAGTGGATGGGAAAGGGAATTGGGGTTGGCGGGTGAATTTCGGGTTGGTCGTGTGCTACTGCACTACGTGTAAGACAGATGGTTGATTGATCTGCACTGTCCTACGAGTACGAGTACCATATCGTACAGTATCCCAATTGACCGGCCCGTCGCTCATCTAATATCGTCCCAGGCTGGATAAAGCAAATCACCACCCCACCAAATAATTGTCCTTATCATACTCCGAGCGAGGTTAGGAACTTGAACACCAGTGGATGCAACCTGCAACCACAAGTATAAACAACCAAAAAAAAAAAAAAAAGACTTCAACGGAGTTCATCACCTCTCGAAAAGCTTTGGACACTGGGGGAACAAGTTCTTGAGTAATTAAGATCTGAAAACTAATCTATACCGGTACTCGAGTACATGCTGCGTGGGGGGGTCAACAAACAGGTCAAACAAAATCACTGTTTGCCCAGACACTTTTTGTGCATCGTGCTCGAGTATTGTTCGTTGAGCCCCCGTGTACCTGTACTCGAGTAGTCTACCCCCCATATTTTTTATAGATTCGCTGATAGTCTATCCCGGGTTTACAAGCGTTTTGGAATGTCCGTTATTATTAATCTCGTTGGGTGCATCATACGGTACAAATTTGTGCCAAGGCGCCACTTTCTATGTGCGTATTACTAAGCGAATAAAGATATTGCGGTGAAACGATAGCTCACGTTCTGCCAGCAAAAAAAAAAGATCAGAAATCAAGATAGACTAACATCAGCCTAAGCTGTGATACCTCTCCCTCCTCCCTCTTTCCCACAACTCCCAACCAACCAACCCAACGATGTCGGTCTTCCATGTCACCAAAAACTTTATCCTCCGCCAAAGCCTAAAATCACAAGCGTTGGTGAACACCAAGATCCTGAACAACCCAATGCACCCACTCCACGCCCAGATCCAGGCAAAATTCCACGACCCAACGCTGGTGCACAAACTCGTCGTCAACTTCACCGCCTCCAAGAGCGTGTCGAAGAAGGCCGTGGTACGGAACAGCGCGCGCCGGCGCACGCGCAATGTCGTCTACCAGGTTCTCCGTGAGCGCGGATATGGGAAGGAGGGAGAGCCGCTGGCGTTGGGTGGGAGGGAAAAGGGAGTCACGGGGAGTCTGACTTGGTTCCCGACTTTTGAGAGTGTTAATACCCCGCTGGGGGAGCTGAAGGCGGAGGTTGAGGTTGCGGTGGATAAGTGGTTGGCATTTAGGGAGAGGGAACTGGCATTGGGTGGAGTGGGTGGGAAGAGAGGGGGGCAGAAGAAGGGGGGAGGGAGAGGAGGGGGGAGGGGAGGGCAAGGGATGGGTGGGAGAGGAGGTGGAAGGGGGTGGGAGTCGGGGAGGAGAAGAGGAGAGAGTGAGGGCAGATCGGGGTTTATCGGGAGAACAGGTGCTGCGCTGGGGAGTGAATGGTCGGAGGGGAAGAAGGTGCGAGGGGGGGAGGAGGAGCCCAATGGGAGGCGGGCACCGGTTAGGAGGGTGGGGAGCTGAGTTGCGCCCGGTAAACGGGGTTCTGCGGCGAAGTGAGGGCTCAATTACATCGTAGACTACAGTGTATTGCGCTGCATTAATGTTAACCCCCCCGGTGAGTATGATATGTGGATAACAAGCTTTGTCGGTATCGTACTGTGTCGAGCCCCACCAAACCGGGTAACCCGCAACCTACGATTATCATTTACCCCACCATACAGGTATCATAATAAATTCACTTTCTATGATATACCTACGGTACTGTACGAATAGTACGAGCATTATCATCCCGTGCCAACCTCGCGGGGAGAAGAGGCAGAGGGGGAAAAAAAAACTATGATACCCACTCCCACATACTAGTACATACCCCTGCCATTACTCAAACAATTTGAACGTAAGGACCTACATCCTCCGTTACACCGACCCTCCCATTGCGAAAACCAGGAGAACCCACCCAAACCTCTAAAGCCCGCCGAGCCCCCACCCGCCCACGAGCACGAAAACCGCGGCAGCGCAAGAGCACGATCGCGGGCTCGGCAGGGTTGAAAGAGGAGTTGGGTTGGACGGTAAAGGGACTGTGCAGCAGGGGGTTCGGGTGGTCGAGGGGTGGGGACTGTGGCGGATGAAGGGGGAGGCTAGAGCGGAGAGGAGTTCAATCAAATTTGCGCGATATGAGCTCGAGGGGAGGGCGAAGGCTAGAGTTGTGATTGGGGTGGAAACGGGGGGGAAGGTTTGGGTTAATCCTGCTAAGAAGAAAGGGTGGGAGGAGGAGGGGGTGAGTGTTGATCCTGCTAAGGGGGGGAAGGTCTGGATCTTCCGAGGATGCTGGCGGAGCTTAAGCTTCCGCGAGTAGAGGCTTACGGGATTGCGATAGGTAATATAAGGGAAATTTGGGGATTGGGTGAGGATGAGGATGGGGCCGAAGGTATCTCAACGATAAACATGTTTGATGCTTGAATTTTACTGCAGTATGTTGGGATACCCTTAAGGAACCATTTGACCTTAAACTGGGTGAGTAGTGTTATTGTATTGCAATCATCGATCTCTTTCAATTTATGGGCACATGATCTCAGTTCCCCGCAGGTCAATGTCTCTCAGGCACGGAAATCTACATGTGAAATCGAAGGAGAAAAGCACGTACGAGTACTCGAGTATAGTGCGAGCGTAATCACATTGACCATATTCCCAAATTGAGACCAGATCTCAGGAATTCTATTATTTTTGTTTGGGCGAGTGCTCAAACATCTCACCTCACCATGGCATTATTTGCGCCGAGGGGGGAAAAATCCCCCTGAAAATTAGAAAAAAAGAGAAGAAAAGAGGTCATACAAGTGAAACATTTTTTATTGGAACTCCCTCGCCCAACAGAACGCGACGTATTTAAATGTTGGAAGGATACAGCATAATACGAAGAGAAGCTCCGAAAGACTTAGGGGGGAGGTTGTGGCGGAATCTAGATGGGTCACCGGCATTAATTACAGTCCCCTTAGGTAGTAAATCCGTGAAGGGTAGAAGAGGGATATTACTTGGCGCGAACAACTCCACTATTTCCGTGCGGCCTGGAAACTTTCCCCCAGATGACCTTCAAACATGTCAGCTTATGGGCTCACCATCATACCGTATTGAGTGGATATACCCTGATCTTAGATCCGCGGACTTCGCGCGAGGCTCTATAGACAAACGCAATCTTCTTTCCTACAGCCCAAAGTGTTGTTAACAGGTGCTAAAAGCTACGATGTACCGGGTCTGACAAACCTAGGTAGAAGGAAGCATCTTGGGGGCTGTCCACACCCTCAATCTTGACGAGAGAGGTGTTGGGGTTGGTGTTGCGCTTTCCCCTCTGGTAAGAGAGATGTCTTGCCTATTTCCTCCAGGCTCAAATTAGCCTCTGATCCCATCCACACATGCAAGCGTTATTCCTCCATCAATTTGACCGTTTTTGCCCCCCCAACAGGAACCTTTCTAGCAATCCATACTCCGAGCCACTTTCCTAGATCAACCCCATAACCCAGCTAGACACAACCCCACCGCCACAATGCTAAAGGCCCAAAATCTCGAAACCGACCGCGCAAAGGAAAGGGCGGAGGTAGCGGGGGGGTGACGATCTCTTACCTTAACATAGACTATCTTCCAGTTAGCAAAAAATGTCCAAAATTGCTCATTTCCCGAGCGAAGGGTGAGACTCACGTCTGTGACCTGATTCGGGCATTTTATATCTTATTCAGTCAAAGAGAAAAAAAGGCCCCAGGTCAACACTGTCCTTCCTGCCTTTGCCGGGAAGAAAATAAAAACCAAAAATTGAGGAGTAGGTGGAACCGCTTACTTCTTGGGGAGTTCGGTTGATATTGACGGTATGGGTCGGTGTCGTTGTCGTTGAGTGGTGCTGTTTGTCGTTAATTTCACGATTATTTGGTCGGTCGTTGTGTGTTTGTATGAGTGTGCGTGGGTGGTTAGGGTTGTGTGTGGGGTGGGACTTTGCGAGAGCAGTCACGGAAAATATTATTTGCTGTGCATACAGTACGATACTCGTATGATACCGGTATTGGTTGATTCGTCATTTGGGGAGCGGGCTTGGGTGATCCGCTTCCCTGGTGCTATTCAAAGCGAGGGTTATTGGTGACAGCTTCGGTTATCACACTTACACCTTGGTAATCTATCTACTCAAGTATCATACCGGTACGATACTCGATTTTACTGTACTAAGTACAGTACTTGTACTTGCATCATATGCGTAGCAGTTGCATTTTTATTTTTATTTTTAGACTTCTAATAAATTTAGGGTCTGTTTGCTGTAACCACCTACATCTAATGTCACGTGGTCAATATTAAATAAGTTCGGTTGCTTGTCGGTGGAGATTCCAGCATAGTTGTGATTATCATATCGTATTCTAACCTATTGTACATTACAGTGATGGAGATTATGTGTCCCTCTGATTATAGAGAGCTCTGATCCTTCAATACCGAAACCATCGATCGTTCGCACCAAACGCCATGGCAAGAAACTGATATACATTTCCAAAGCAAAAAGTACCCCCTAGAAGCAAAATTAAAGGGCAATAGAAGCGTCATCTGATATCCTTCCATGGGTCCCAAAACTCATGTCGGCCTCAAGTGAGGCATAGCGGGTGCATCGGTCGTAACTGTGGCGCCCTTGTTCCATTGCTTCTTGACATGTTCTACGATATCGATCTTTGCGATCAAGTACTCCCCGGATGATATCTCAAAAGTCCTTTTCTGCATGTTTGTCTCCGCTGAGCCGGCAACAGGCTCATCTCCGTTCATTAATACGGCTTCTTCGTCTCCCTGCACTCGTGCACTTCCCCCACCGAAACTTCCGTGTGAAGAGGTTGAATATCTCCGAGCCTCTCCTCGCTCCTCACTGTCTAGGTCTTGTGGTGGCTGTCGGCCTTCTTCGATCCTGACACTCTCGGCATCGTGATCGTGCTTCACAGCAATGACTGTGAGCATTACTAGCTGGAGAAACAGTATGGCGAAATCCATATACACTAGTCGCCATTTCGATATTGGTCCCTCTGAAAACACCCGAATTAGGAAGAGAACCACTCCTAGGGGCAAGAAACCTGGGCTTACCCTGTCCAATAAAATCTATTATCAACCCGCCATGCAGATAACCGTTCGTGAGTTCCCCAGCACTAGGGGGAGATGTGATGACATGCCATAGAAAACAAAAACCCCCGGAGCCAAACAGAGCAATGATATCTGACCTCTTCTGCGGTACCATAGGAAGACCCATAGGTTTCGGAGTGAGGTAGTTCATCTGAATAGCGCATCGAAGGAAGAACCTGAAAAAGCTACAACTATTGTCCCCAAGCACCCGGTCAGCTCGCGCTCGATCTGGGGGACGGCCGGAGGGAGGGAGAGAATTGACACCACTCACTCTAGATAATATAGATAGCCGAAGTAGCAATAAGTGATCCGATCTAAGTTCCGCCACAGGTGGTCGAGGAACTCGGATCGTTTGTAACGTAGAATCTTGAAATAGCGGTCCTGATTTCGTTCCTGGTCCTCCTCCGGTTGGGTGGCAGCAGGGGGCTGTCGGTCTCTAGCATCGCTCATTGAATCATATGAAGAAGGAAGATACTCTGTGTGGGGGACAGAGAGTAGCTTTTATAATTATTTCTTTCTTCTTTTTGGCGGAGGACTGGCGGGGGATGGTGGGGTTGTTGGTTGCTGGCTTGTCGGTATGTTTACTGTAAGCAAAGCTGCGGAAGAGTGGGCGTTTTGCGGAATAGCGCTATCGCATTGAGTGTTCCCTGAGATCGATTTAGCTCGGCTTCAACCTTTGTCAGCACCATACGAGTGATCAACTCTCGACTGTCGGAATGCTTAAGAGGTTTCTTACGAGGCTTTGAGTTTGAGATGAGGGGTAGTGATTTGGCTCGGGGGTCTTAGGAAATACTCGAAGTGTTTTCCGCAGAAGTATCTTCAGCCTTGACCACCAATCCCCCTGCTATTCACGCATGTGAAGCGCAGATCTGCCCACAATTAGTAGCGACCAGCGGTTGCATCAAGGTTTCATCCAAGTATCAAATGATATGATATCATACGACTTTAAGACAGGGTGTTGCACATTAGGGTTAGGTGACATCACAGGAACGCGACACGCTAACTTATGATTATGGGTATCGTTCAGAAAACGCGTTTCCCCACCTGCTTAGAGTCTTAGACTATCGCTCCCACTGTCATTCGTCAACCGCCTGCTCTCCCCATCCTTACCTTTGGCCTTCAAACCCTCCTACATCCATACCCAATCCTTGATCATGGCTTCCTTCTTTGACCTAGCGGGCCGTAGGGCTGTTGCAGCCGCTGCACAGAATTCCGCCGTCCCTTCAACGAAAGCAAAAGACCCTAATAGACCAGTTCCTTGGGTTGAAAAATAGTGGGTTCCCTGCTTTGGCTATTCCCTCTGGTTCAAGTCGATTGACAATTTTCGATTATTACGCAGCCGTCCTAAAAACCTTAACGATGTCTCTGCTCAAGACCATACTATCTCTGTCCTCAAACGCACTCTACAATCCTCTAATGTTTGTTCCCCTGGAATACTTGATATGGTATCCAATTAGCTAACCGTTGGAACAATCAGCTTCCCCACATGCTCTTCTACGGTCCCCCAGGTACCGGGAAAACTTCCACAGTCCTCGCTCTGGCAAAAGAGCTCTACGGGTGGGAATCCCCTCCGTCGTTCCACAGTTATCAGTCTTCTAACGGCATCCCCCTTTCAGGCCCGAATTAATGAAAAGCCGGGTCCTCGAACTTAACGCATCCGATGAGCGTGGTATCTCTATCGTCCGTGAGAAGGTCAAAAACTTCGCCCGGATTACTGTTTCTACTGCTAGCTCCACCCAATCCTCGAACTATCCATGCCCCCCTTACAAAATCATCATCCTAGACGAAGCCGACTCAATGACCCAGGATGCCCAATCCGCCCTTAGGCGAACCATGGAGACGTACAGCAAGATAACCAGATTCTGCTTGATCTGCAATTACGTTACCAGGATCATTGATCCGCTTGCCTCGAGATGCTCCAAGTTCCGGTTCAAGCCGCTGGACGAGGAGAATGCAAAGTTGAGGCTGGAGGAGATTGCCAAGATGGAGAATGTGGAGTATGAAGATGGGGTCATCGATGCGCTGATTAAGGTCTCCGAAGGGGATTTAAGGAAGGCCATTACCTACTTGCAGTCTGCGGCTAGACTGCATAATCCGATCATTCGGCCTAAGCCTAAGAAAGTCGACGATGAGGGAGACGAAGAGATGGAGGCTGGGGAGGACGATGATGATGAGGACGACTCCAAACTTGTCTTGGACAGCAAGAAGATCACTGTCAAGTCCATCCAAGAAATTGCGGGAGTAATACCCGACCAGACAATCGACAAACTATTAGAAGCATGTGAGCTTGAGAAGGGCAAAAGCGCGTACTCTGAGATCTCGAGGCTAGTCCAGGACATTGTTGCGGATGGCTGGAGCGCCGGGCAAGTAGTCTTTCAGGTATTATTATATTTCCGATTCCCCCAATTAGACGAAACAAAACTAATAGTACCTTGAAGCTATATAACAAGCTCGTATTCAACGACGAGGTCACCGCCGAACAGAAGAACGATATCGTCCTCATCTTCTCTGAGGTGGATAAGCGTTTGGTGGATGGGTCCGATGAGCATTTACAGATCTTGGATCTTGCTTTGAGGATTTCGGAGGTGTTGGCTAAGGGTTAGTTAGACTCAACAGAATTTGCTGGGGTCTGCTGTGATATAGGTTTTCACAATTGCATTTTAGAGATGTGGCCTCTTGGTCTAATAAACGTGGCTATGAATCTTCTTTTTTCTTTTTAGAGGTGGTTGGGGGACGATGTGGTGTGCGAATGTCTGTACAAGTATTATTTGGGACATTGGTTCTTTACAAACAATGGATTCATGGTTGCCCCGCGTCACACCTTCTAATCGAACCTCGACAATTCCATATCTCCATCGTCCGCAACCCTCGGTGCAAGAATAAAAGGTGTCTGTAGCCAGCAAAGCAAAGAAAGGATGGGAAAAAAATCTATCAACACATGTTCCCCGTCTTTATACAGCTGCCATCTATCCACCCATCTATCAACATCTAACAAGGACGGACAAAGGTTCTCAAGATTAAGATTCGATAACCTGCGCCCCCTCGTACGCTGGCTCAAGCAATTCATATCTACACGTGATACCCTCCTGTTTGAACCTCGCCATGATCATCTCCGCAATATGTTCAAAATTGTGGGTTGCCAACGCCAGTATCGTAGGTCCCGCACCGGAGAGGCAGATTCCCAAGAGGCCCGGGTGGGACTGAGGGGTTACGGAGGCGAGTATTTCTGGGAGTCCTGGGATCTGGTGGGTTTAGTTAGCGTAGTGGGATGATAGAAAAGAAGGGAGGGAAGGAGGTACAAGGTGCTTGCGGTAGGGTTGGTGAACTTTATCCTGCATCGCTTGGAAGATCAATTCCGCGTCCGGAGGGGAGCGAGTTAGTGCGGTGGTTAAGACAGCGAGTCTTTGTAGGTTGAATATCTACTCCCATTAGTCCACATCTCTTCACTCCAGAAGTCCCAGTTATGGGCGAGAGACAAGCCATGTCCTTCTTAGAATAAACCTCCGGCAAGACCTCCCTAGCGGTTGCGGTCGAGACCTCAAAATCCGGGATGATAGCAACAGCCTTAACCTCCTTCGCCCATCCAAACTTGATATAGTGTCCAATCCCGAGGGGGGGCTCGGGGGGCCTCAACCCGGTATTTATCCCCCCCGCTGGTTCCGGCAACACTTCCGCAAGTGGGATCTCCTTCCTCTCCATATCGGCGGGATCTAGCTCCCTAAGATAACTACCGACAAACCCGCCCATCATGGCCGCCATGACGTTATCCGGATGTCGCTCGATCATGAGGCAATAGTCCATCATACGGTCCTTGCTAAGACCTAATTTGCTGACGGAGTTGGCGAGGAGAACGCCTGCTACGACTGCAGCGCCTGAAGAGCCCAAACCGCGACCGAGTGGGATGGGGTTGACGATGTGGACATGCGTAGTCCGCGGGAATGTGCGTTGGCCGTGACATTTGAGGACGTATAGTGCTGTGCGGGTTATGAGGTTTGCGTCGGCAGCTAGCGGGACGTGAGAAGCGCCTTCGCCCTCGTAAGTGATGTTGCAGTTTAGGGTGTGTGGGGGGGGAGTTGTATCGGTGGTGGTGGTAGTGGTAACAATGTTGACCTGGAGAGTTAGCCAGATGGAGAGTGAGAGGCCAACAACATCGAAGCCGGGACCTGTGGCCGGCTGTTAGTTATGGTGTTTGTAGCGCGCAATTGTAGGTTAGAGCAAACCGATGTTTGCGGAAGAACAGGGAACCTCTGTGTTAATATTAGTTATTTATTTACAATTGCAGTGTCGTAGTTCATTGGATGGCACAGAAACATACTGATAGTAATCATTTTGGAAATCCTTCCCTCTACCCCTCTGCCTGTGGTATGTGTGGTGAGAGCGCAGATGTTCCTGTACCCCTGTGTTATGGAGTTCTAAGGAGGGGTGGGTGGGTTAAGGTGAAAGGGAGGAAAGGAGAAAACTGTGAATGGGTTTGCTCGGTTGCGTTGCTGGACCTGATCAGGGGGTGGGGCGTCGTCGGCCGTTAGTCGGGGATTTGGCATCACCCGAGGAACAAAGGTTAGGACTATTTGCTTTAAGCTTGATTGAACCTCTTGTACTAAGTACCGTACTCGTACTCGAGCATGATGCTAACTTGTAAGCTAGTTATGATATCGTACTATAGAAAGTTGTATATGTGGGAACCTACATCAAAATGCTTGCTGTTTCTCTCCCTATATGTGGTCTGCAGACCTCTTTGGGCGGTTTTAGGTTGCTTTTGCACTTGGTAGTCTAGAGTTTCGGAACAAGTCCGCTGTCACATCATACCCACTCACTCGTCGCTTGACACTTCAGCTAAATATTATACTTGCCTGCCCTAAGATAGCCATACTCCTACAAGGCCTTTGAAAGCCAATTTGATTGAATATCATAGATATTCTGCTTGCAGCTTATCCCAAACGCCCATGGGTATTCTAGTTTGTTGCAACATACTTCCCACAACCTCGCCCAGAGAAACAAAGAGTAATGTACAGTACATTCGTCCCGATGCCAGTAATAGGCACCTCAACTCAACGATACCTAAACCTCGTAGTGAAGTGTGCCGCCACTAGAGTGGCGATTCCTCCAATGCCCATACAGACTGCAATGGCGTTTACCCTATAGGTCGGTGCTTCAGAGCTTCCTCCTTCGGAAAACTCAGGACTTTTTCCTGGCTCAAGAATGGAGAATACAGCGAAGGATATGAAAGAGCCCACGAATTGGGGAAGACATGAAAACACATTCATGATTCCGAGACTGTTTCGTTAGTGCCCGGTGGGCTGGTGATGATACTATGTAGAAAAGGTAACTCACTATACACCTGCAAGATCGCTCGACTCGTGTGACTGGACCTCTGGATCAGCGACTATTGGGGCGGCATCAGCAGATATCGAGGCTCTGATCATTTCCATTTCTTGCACATCATGATCAAGCTCATTTTGTGCAACAGGGTCGTAGGGGCCACTGCGAGGCCGATGTACCGTTCCGGAAGACTCACAGAGCTTGTTGATTTCTTCACCCACGATACTAAAAGGTGCCTACAGGAAGATGTCAGTAAAAAAACCCGAACCGGGAACTTTTGTCCAGATTACCCATGTCATTAACGCCCAAGACCTAGAGAGTTGTGAGAAAGCTTTTGTCGAAACAAGGTAGAATATCGGATAACTCACCCTCCGCTGAGCGCGACACAGAATGTCGCAGAGCCCACCGTCCCAATGAATATTGTTGTAAGCATGAGAAATGCGTAGATAATATGACCAAATATCCATGTGTTTGCTAGGTTGGGCTTATAAGGCGCAATCTTTTCGGAGAGCCGCTCCAAGGAGCTTATTGGTACAATGTGCCTTTTGACACCCTTTCGTGATTCTGGAGAGTCTACCGCCCAGGGTAATAGAACCGAGGCGGCCAAAGACACACAAGAGAATAGAACCAATGCCATGCTTCCCACTCTGGCAATGTCACCAAGGGCATCGTCAGAAGTCTCAAGACTTTCCCGGGCGACTGTGTCGTAGCGTTTAAGAACTTCGGCTACAAATGTCGTACTATAGACCATGAAAGGAAACCAGCCTTCAGGGACATCAGCTTATACATCTAAACCTCAACATTCTGCATACTGTGCAGTCTAGGTGGATTACCTATCCAGGCCCAGAAAAGAACCACACACATATCCCATATCCCAGTCGGGAGATGCCACATTGTCTTCCAGATAAGAGCGAAAACTTGAAGCGCGGTCGAACCTCCATCGGATTTCCTGGGGGCTCATAATTAGCACCACAAAATTAAGTCTCCACTGGTTAGTATACCTTCGAGTTAAAAGCACCCGCTCTTCTACAGAAAAGCAAGTTATAAGTACGCAAGACATGAGTGAAATAGATGCAAGTACCATCAGCTGTTTGAACTGAGTATCGCCGATAGTAGCACCGAAGATTGACATAAGGTCAATTGTACCCCTAAAAATGGTTCTCAGGCTCTTTGTGACAACTAATCTTGTGGGTTTCTACATACGCAAAGTAACCAGCAATGTTTCCTACCGCGATCATTCTACTGGCTATCATATTGTCAGCTTTGGCGACACCAGAATTATTTCAAGGGCTTACCCCAAGCGCTTCCGTGTTGTTGCTGAGGAATAGGCAGGGTATCAACGATGAGAGCTCTGCAACAAGCCTGGACTATAAATGGCAGTTACTACCGATGCCTCGTGTGAACAATGCAAGATAGCTTACCGGCATTAATAGCAAAATCCACTAGATATATTGACAGAATCGCAAGGAGAATTGTGCACGTGTTTGCCTGTTATCTGTTAATTCCTCCCACATGTCAACAATTAACAACTTCGGCATGACAGGTGACAAACTGTTTCTCCAGGAGAAAAGAATAGCCCAACGATCTCCTTTGTCCAACCCAGTGAAATTAACGCCATTGCAACAGCAGTAGCTCCAACCACCATAACTGGGCGTCTCCTTCCTGTTTTGTCTAATCAGCATTTAGCCACACTTCCATGGAAATCCCAGGCCATACCAAAACGTGAGCGAGACCTATCCGCAATGGCACCAACAACCGGCTGGGTTATCAGGCCTGAAAGAGGGCCAATATTCCATACCAGGCTCATTAGCGATTTGGTGAGGCCAAGCGATAGTAGATAGGGTGAGCAGTCTGGAACAAGACGCAGAATTTAGCAAACCGCCAAAAGCGCAGGAGCAGTCGCTGAGTGCATACAGGCCATTTCGATACCCCATACAAGCTACATGTTCCAATACATTAGCACCTGAACCTCAATTTCAGGAAAAATTGTTCAATCTGCACTGAACCTCAGATTGGGGAAACTACCTGAACTCCGGAAAGACTACGAAGGGCAGCTAATATGTCAGCACAGCTCGCAACACAGTTTGCGAGTTCCTAGGAGTCCATGCACTCTGGTGATTGTGATAGACAAACGAACCACACAGTCAACAACACCATGCGAACCGGGTCCGATGGGCCTCTAATCTTCGGGGCACCCGCCCATGTCGCCGCCATAAACTTAAACCTGGAGAATAGCTATTCCCGTAAAGGAGTTGTATCCGCCGCGGTGGTCTTGATATTAGGCTCTAGAGATCCTGGGGGGCGGTGGGTAGTGGTATCCAGGGGCTTATTTCGGGGATGCGTCCGTTTAGGGATACTTCGTAATCTTTTGAAAAAAAAAGAGAGGGCGTAGACTAAAGGGAAGAAAGTGAGAGAGACGGAAAAATTTGTATGTCAGTCGGTGGAACTCTGTTGATGAACTGTAGTCAAGGATGAAGTAGTAAAGGATGTCCGGAATTTATCTTACCTACGGTACGAGTACCGTAGCTGTGCAACCAAATAAATTTATCCCTGAGCTCAACTATGCCTGTGTGCTACCATACCCCAAGCAGCTGTGGCTGTGTCATCCTAAGGTCTGCCAAGAAATAGCAATGGTATCATACTAGTATCATAATACGAGTACTCGAGTATTATTATCAAACAACTTTTCCATACTAATGATAAGTTATAGATTGTGTATAGTATCATATAATGATGGAGTAATATACGAGTACTGTGCTACACAGCACTCGACCACACTAAATCACCCTTAGGGGAAAACATTTCTCTATCATCAAGTAAGCTCTACTGAGCCTTTGAGCACTTGTATCGCGCTCTGCGGTTGCTACACAAATAACCCCTAATCTAGTTTCCAAAGTGGCTATCATACCAGGATAATCGGTATGCAATTGTGATGTTTAAAGTACAATTGCTATTCAAGCAGAAGAATGAAAAAGGCCCTACGACATAAAAGCCACAGCAGGAAAGGCACAAACGAAAAACCGGAAAAAAAAGAGAAAAGGAAAAAAAAAAAGGAAAAGAAACAAAAGTGGTAATTTCTAACATTGAAAACTAGTGGTTCGGTCAAGTCGCTGTGATCCAAAAAGAGAAATAACACTCATGCCACGAGATTCATGGTCAGGATGTGGTAAAAGGTTCCTGGCATTTTTGCGGAAGGTTTTAAAGCCATCACATTGGAAAAGGAAAAACCCTGGCTAGAGCTTGTGAGGAGCAGTGCTCTGTACAGGCCACTGATATCCTCCAAGATCGTTAAACTTATATCCGTAAGACGCGGTGAAGTCATCCAAAACTGCCGGCCCACGTGAACCTATGATAGAGGTTAGATTATGCGCTAGATTTTTGAGCACGCTAAGACTTACCGTATGGGTATTCCATTGGAATAATCTCTTTGTTCTCGTCGAGGTAATGCAAGAGAGGGGTGAAAATTCTCCAGCTTGCGTCCAATTCATCATCGCGGACAAAGTTAGAATGGTCGCCCTTCAAAGCGTCGAGAATAAGTGCCTCGTATGCCTCTGGGATTTTGAGATCACTGAAACGGCGTCTATAGGTAAGATCAAGTTCAGTGACAGCAGTTTGCATACTTAATCCAGGCAGCTTCGAGTTCATCTTAATATAGACACTCTCGTTGGGCTGGACACGAATGACAAGCTCATTGCGGGGGATGTCCTTGAAGATACCGCTGGTGACGTCCTTAAACTGGATTCTTATTTCGGTCTTCTGCTCGTTCAGGGCTATTTAGAAAGGATAGGATACATCAGCAGGAATTCGCAAACCACGCGCTATTAAGAATTTCAATAAATACCTTTTCCAGCCTTCAGGATGAATGGAACACCGTCCCATCTCTCGTTCTTGATATAGACAGCCAAAGCACAGAATGTTGGACATCTGCTATCCTTAGGGACAGTGTCGTCATCCAGATACCCAGGCTTGCTGCCATCAAGCGATTTCCCGTATTGGCCAATGATGACATTCTTGGGCTCAATAGCTGGAATTCCTCGAAGAACTCTGACCTGCAAAATCGGTTAGTAACTGTGTTTCGAGGGCGAAAAGTAATATTTTTTCCACCTTCTCATCGCGGATATCTTCAGCGGAAAACGAAATTGGACGTTCCATCCCAATAATAGTCAATACCTGGAGAAGATCTGATAAGGGTTAGGTAATGACAGAACACTCATTATCAATAGGAAACTAACGATTCTGCATAACATCGCGAATGATCCCAAAATCATCGAAGTAACCCCCACGTCCTTCAGTTCCAAAGGGCTCCTTGAAGGTGATCTAGTCAAATAATAGGTGTTAACTTCATCACTCAAGGCCGCGGACTTTTTCGGTGCAACATACCTGAATGTTGTCGATATGGTTTCTATTCCATGTGGCACCAAAGAACTCGTTACCGAATCTCAAAATGAGCAAATTTTTAACCATCTCCTTTCCAAGGTAATGGTCGATGCGGAAAATTTCCTCCTCCTTCCAGTCAGGTTCGAGAGACTTCTGGAGGTCCCTGGAGCTCTGCAAATCTTTACCAAATGGTTTCTCAACCTATCGAGGTTGTGAGTCTATTTTCAACAACCAAGTTTGGGCTTATCCGGGCCTTACAATAAGTCTCGCAATTCCCCTGTCTGGGTAGCAATTCTTCTTCAAGTGCTGAGAAACAGTGGTAAAGACACTGGGGGGTAGTGCCATGTAGAAAATACGATGATTCTCTGGACGCCCTGCCTCAAGGTCGTCGAGGTGATCACGAAGCCGTATGAACGATTCGTCCTGGTCGTACTGACCGGAAACGTAAGAACACTTTTTCATGAATGTTTCCAGCTGTTCCTCCATTTCCTTGGTAGGGGTCTTGATGTATGATTTGACTCGAGAAAGGTATTCCTTCCCGTCCATTTTGGTTCTTGCATATCCAACTATCTTACAGTCTTGTGGAAGGAAGTTGTTTCTGTGCTGCTCGGCGAATCAGCGCTCAATTAGCCCACCCAAGCTTAGCGAAAAAGTGAAAATAAGGAAGAAAAACCAACCAAACCAAAGAGAGCGGGAAACTGTAGTACATGATTAGTTTTCATCCCGATTCCTCGATTTCATTCGGACATGTTCTTACAGTCTTCTTCTTAGCCAAGTCGCCAGATGCACCGAGGACAATGATTGTGGTGTTCTTTTTGAGTTCGATAGTGCTGTGATGTTATCAGCTCCCATGCCCCACTACTCGCCCCATCCCGCATAAGTACTCCCTAGAGTAGTATGTTTTCTTTTCGCAAATATGAACGCAGCGCGATTGGCTCTTCGCACTAAGAAAATATTCAAGGAAAATAATCAAAATGGTAGACAAGCAACAATAATACCAAGTGATGACGAAATCTGGAGGAGGAAACTCACCCAGGGTTAGCTCCGCTGTCGGATTGAATAATAGTGTCTGCCATGTTTTGTCAGGCCCCGGTCGGCGAAATACGATGCTTCAAAGTATCGTGGGGTTGGTTTTATTTGTGACCTTAGCAGGTTCACCGAGTTGGCAATAGGAGTAGCGTTGGAGAATGAGAAAAAGGATGGGAGCGGGCGGAAGAGAGATGGGGGGGAAGAAGAGGGGTTGGAAAGAGGTTTGGGGTCGGTGGGGCAAACTAAAATACTCTGAGCCTCTCTCTAGGTCTCGAGGCTACGCATTTGTATACTCTACCGTAGCTCCATTAGGTACCGTTGCGAACAGTGCTGTTTACAAACTCCGGCCTCCACCGCTGCCGGAGGTGTAGCTAGCACCCAGGAACATCATTTTTTTTTTTTTCCTCCCTTTCCCTCCGATCGGTTATGGGGACCGGAAGCGGTCACTAGGATCCCCTTTAGCAGGCGAAGACGACCCAACATTATTCCTCTCTAACATTATGAAGCTGCCTATGGAACCAACTACGAACTCAAGTGCATTACTGTAATACCAGTACAATCAATTCAATATACAAAGTATTATTTTTTTTCTTTTTTTCTTTTTTTCTTCTTTTTCACCGCCCAACACCCAACCACTCCTCCTGTTCGTTCCCTGTCCTATTGCTCGAACAGAATCTTGTCAAAATACGATACACCTAGTGTCTAGTTACCCGGCAAAGAATGCTGCAGGTTCTGGACTCGTAATGGGAGTAGTAATTATTACCATACCGCCCTCCATCCCTCCAAGATACAGTGCCCCATTTATATGTTGGACTACCGATAATAATATGCAACCTACCCCGCGCACCACCTTCTGTTTCAATGAGATATCGAGCCTCCTAGAAGTCCACCCCAAGCGAATTAACCTTCCCAGATTCAATTTTCCCGTCCCTTGAAAGGAATAGGGAATTTACATGAGTGAAGAGAGAAGAGAAGAAGACTTCGTTCCCAAGCCTTATAGAGACTCTACTTACAGTTCTTGTAGAGGCTAAGGGGCTAAGGGTTATACTGTCAATCTCACTCTTTCTTCCACTACATGTATAGCCTTATCTATCCCCATCACCACAGTGAATCAGCACTCGTGCCAAATGATTGTCCCCTAACAAAGGCAATCCTGCAGTCAAACTCCTTCCAGAACACACATCCCAGTCACTTCACCTTGTTACTCCAAAGAGGCACCCCAGCTCATCAACATTTGACCTCTCCCTCCCTCCCAAAGTTACTAGCCCATGATAATCGGGAAGGGGGGGGATGACGTTCAGATTAATTATTTATGATGAAACTATTCTCTGGGAATAGCCCCTGATATGGATAAATTCTGTGATTCCATGAGGTAAACATGGACGGGAGAGGTCCAACGTGCTCGAGGTAGTTGTCCAACCGACCACATAAGTTATTCTCAAAACTTTCAATTTCCCCCCGCAACGGGAAACCTGAAGCCAAAACGATAGGGTGGGAGTCGATAATGTGAGAAACCACCCATCCCAGACTTCATCTTCTCTAGATAGAGAGCCCTTTGCATTGCATCAGCATCTACCCAGAAATCTCACACTATAACTTGCTAGGATCGAGTACAAGTACCAGAAAGCGACGGGTTTGTAATAAATTGATGTACAGGAATGACGACGGTGGGGGGGCGTGCCCCAAGAAGGCTAAGTTGAGAGGGCGTCAAGGGTGCATGGGGCGTTGGGAAGGTCGGGCTCTTTTTCCTGCACTTTTACAAAGAACAAGTATGACCATCCAATGGAAGCATTATTACATGAACAGTGGTTCTGGCCATCGCAGTTTTAATGTAATCAGCAACCCTCACTATCGCATCCCCCCCTTCATGCTGGTTGCCTATTCGCTATTTTTATGGCTCCGACTTTCCCTTCCTGCAAGGCACTCCGAGGAAAAGGGTTTATAAGAATGAGGCAAAGGGTAGTGGTAAAAACGAAATATCATAGTCTAGTACCGTGGTTGATGTTTGACTTTACCATCCATCTCTGTTCAGTACTGTAATAATATAATATTATGATACTCGAGTACCGCCTTAGGGGTTGCCTAAACCCGGGTCAACCCGGAGAAGATCTCCAGGTATGATACCGGTGCCTACTTAACATTCCAAAAATCCCATTCAGCAGGAAGCGCAGTAAAGGGCCTTTCACCTACGGTACTGAGCCCACTGGGCCCCAATAGCGTAACGGTTAGTTTAGCAGCATCGCCAAAATGTCAGCGGTAGGCGTGGACAGACTGCAATTGGGTGTGCATCAGATTGCAGTTATGGATCTACGGTACATATGGAACCCCCAAATGTGCTCCCGGTAGAGCGAATCCCGTTCACGGAATCAAACGAACCATCACCCTGGCAAGGTATTTCGCGCTTCGTATCGTCTGGTTACATCTTCCCTCGGCCTCGTGCCTGATCTACTATCGTATACAACTGTAATCACCGGCAGCCTGGCGGAAGGGTGCGGAAAAATATCGGGCCGGGGAGAGTGCAATACCGACAAAGACCTTTTCATTGATGGCATTATCCTCCGCCTTACACACCCTGCAGAACACATTACAGTATTGGCAAAGCCATCAAAATCAGGAAGATCAGTCAGAATTCTAGGTTAACTTTAATGGCCAAGACGAGAGCTCCTATCATACTGCACAGTGCACAATGCAGTGAGAGGTCATGATGTTAAAATGGCCGCCCGAAAACGATACGTACTGTGTGCGGCAGAGGAAGGGCCTCTCGTTAGTCCAAGCTTCTTCCACCCCAATCCCCTGGTTAACAGTTATTTCTTGGCACTCGGGATATGCCGAACTGGCATTTTAACTCGAGGCGCGCTCACTAACTCAGCCGTACGGCGTGCGTTTCTGGGCAATCCCCTCCTCAGCCCCAGGGTTGCTACCCCCTCTCCCTCTTCTTCCTGTTTTCTCCCCACAAGTCTCTTTTCCCCATCTCGAACCTCATCTCCCAAACAGCGAATCAAACCACAACAAAAAAAAAAGACAGTCTATTCAACAGCGAAAAATACACAGGCACTGCTGGTACAGGCATACAACTTCGGTTCGATTACACTTAAAGTTTGCTGTGCTTCAACGTGCGGCGATTAACGGACATTTTTCAATATGGACAATACTTCCTCAGCCGCAGTAATAGCTGAGCTTGAAGCTACTCCTCCAAGGAGCAAAGACGCAGCAACGAGCACTGAACCCAAGGACGACGTCAAGGTCATGGTGGTTGGTAGCACTGAGCACGAGGGCCTCAAACTCCTTTCAGGAACAGAAAAGTCTGGGGCAAACACTCAAATCCAAGAGGTACATACATAAAATGTCGGGTCGTGAATCACAACCATGACTAACTGGATGATCAATACAGGAAGTCAGACAGGCCAAAATGAAGAACCCAGCGGTCCTGGTCAACGTAAGTGGCTCTGCTGCATAAACATTACCAATTAAACTAACGAGCAAACACAGCTCCCATCATCACCATCAGCTCAGGTATGTCTTCATCCAACAGTTTGATGAATCTCTCACAATTTGATCCGGCCGATAACTTATCATTGGTTTAGGCATACGAGGTCACCCAGCAAGCTAAACCCGACGATGGATATTTCGAGCCCGTCTTCCCCGAGGCAGAAGGGGCAGCCGCAGCAGAGGGGGCAACTAAGAAAAGCCCATGATCCTGAGACAGCATGTTTGAAAATTCATCAAGTTATTCACGGCGGCGACGGTGTTATATTTTCTTATACCAACTAAGCTCAGCCACAGTTACTTAGTCATGTTCCCATGTGTCTATTCCGTGCTTTTGAAACTTCTGGGGACTTCTGGAAACAGGATCCGGATGAACGGGTTGAGGTGCGGAGATTTGGAATTGACATTGTATTCGATGCGCTTTTTTTCTTTGGGGTGAGCGGGGATTTTGAATTTAAACGATATCTCGGCGCAGTTTGCCCCGACCACTGTGGGTTTGATTTATGGTGTAAAGGCGTGTTATGGCCGGGGTTGGGTTCCTCCGGTGAGGGAGCTGAGATTAAGGTTAAGCTTCATGGTGAATTCTGCCAGTGTAACACATAAAAGTGGGGAAGCTCGAAGCTTATGAAGAGCGACAGCCACCACACAAATAGCAGCTACGGTAAAACAAGTCACCAATACCTTCTGGGAAAAATAAATAAATAGCGATATTATTCAAGTAGATTGTCGTTCACCACAAATCACTCGGACCCTGTTTCCTACCCACTCCCTTTCCGCTATCGCCTTACATAAACAATGAGCTTCTACCTCGTCTGAGTATCACGAATACGACACCTCTCACCGCAACTTCCCGGGAACCTTAGAGTTCACTCAAATTCTAACTGATAGATGAGTAAAAACCCTCCATCACCCCACTATTTTTCCCAAACTTTAGCCAAACCCTGCTGTAGACAGGGTTAGGGTTCCAAGAGGGTGCCAAGACCCCACTTCAAGCGGCTCCAAGGGTTGACAGTATCATACAAAAAAAGAGAAAAAAAAGAGGGAGAAAAACCTTGGAGCTTTATCAACCATATATCTTTACCTCTCCCACCACCACTAGCTAACCCCTCTTAACAAACACCACACAATTCCACCGGGGAAAAAGAAGAGAGAAACGGAAAGAAAAGAAATCAGTAGGACGAATCGTTCAATTGACCCCCTCGGGCGAATACACCCGGCGAAGACCAAGAGACACTATGTCGCTAAAAGTCACCCAGCAGAACGGCATCTCAGTGTATACAGTCTCGGGCAGCCAGACAACCCGCTCGCTGCCAGACTGGCTCGCGCGCAAGCGCAAGTGCAGCCTGCGCTCCGACGCGGCCTACCACTCTCGCATCGAGCTAATCCAGGATTTCGAGTTCGAGGAGGCGAGTCAGTGCGTGCGTGTGAGCCCGGATGGGGAGTACGCCATGGCGACGGGGACATACAAGCCGCAGCAGCGCATCTACCACCTGCCATCGTCAGCGCTGAAGTATGCTCGTCACACTGGGTCGCTGAATTTGAAATTTGTGCTGCTGTCGACGGATTATACTAAGAGTCTGCACTTGCAGACGGATCGGTCGCTGGAGTTTCATACTGCTATGGGGTGCCATCACGTCACGAGAATTCCGAGGTATGGAAGGGATCTGGCGTACTTGAAGCCTGCAGCGCAGGTCGTTGTTGCGGCCGAGGGGCGGGAGGTGTATAGGTTGGATTTGGAGGCGGGGAGGTTTTTGAAGCCGTTTTCTCTGGGGGGGTATGATGGGGGTGCTACCGAAGGCGGTGGGGATGTGGGGTCGGTTGAGTGTGTTGGGGTTGCGGATGGTTCGCACGGGCTTTTGGCGTTCGGGACTGACGTGGGCACGACCGAGTTCTGGGATCCAAGGAGTCGGAATCGAGTCGGCGTTCTCGGACCCCCAGCCTCTGCTGCCGCTTCATACGGCGTTTTTGGTCAGCCAGTGAAGTCGGGCATCACAGCTTTGGAATTCAACCCCTCTGGATTAACCCTGGCCACTGGCAACTCCGCAGGGATAATAACCCTCTACGACATCCGCTCCCCAACCCCCCTCATAAGTAAAGACCAAGGCTACGGCTTCCCCATCAAAACCTTAAGATTTCTGCACTCATCCTCCCCCAATTCCAACGTCCGGGGCGTAGAAACTGCCTACGAAACAACCTCCACCCCAAAAGTCCTCTCGGCCGACAAACGCATCATAAAGATCTGGGACCAGGCAAGCGGGAAACCATGGACCTCCGTCGAGCCCTCAGTGGACATAAACGACGTTTGCGTGGTGCCTAACTCTGGCATGCTCTTTACCGCCAACGAAGGTCGGGAGATGCACTCATTCCTCATACCAGCACTCGGCCCATCGCCCTGGTGGTGCGCGCATTTAGACACGCAAATCGAGCAACTCGCAGACAAACACATCAACGATCCAGACGCCTACATAACCGACATCGCAGGCCCCAGTGGGGAGGTGGTGACATATGACAACTACAAATTCCTAACAAAGCCCGAACTAAAACAGCTCAACCTTGACCACCTCGTTGGCGGCGGCCACGCCACCAACAACACTAATGGGGGGAAGAAGGCTACTTCCGGAGGAAGCCTGGTACGGCCATACATGCACGGCTACTTTGTCGACCAAAGACTCTACGACGAAGCACGACTAATCGCCGATCCATTCGAATGGGAGCGCGAGCGGAAACGCATGGTAGCAGCGAAGATAGAGAAACAGCGGGAGAGCCGGATCCGCTCCATCCGCTCCACTGCTGCCACCGCAAAAGTCAAGGTCAATAAGCGGCTAGCGGAGCGATTGGTAGCGCTGGAAGGGAAGTTGGCGAAAGCTAGTGGGGAGAAGGAGAAGGAGAGGGAGAGGGAGAAGGAGAAGGAGGAAGATGGAGAGGAAGGAGTCCTGAAGGACACACGCTTCACCCGCCTCTTCCAAAATCCGGACTTTGAAGTAGACGAGACATCGTTGGAGTTCCGAAAGTTGAACCCAAGCACCAATCCCCTCCCTCCTCTCCCCCGCGCCCGTGAAACACTGGTGGAGAAAGAGCAAGCATCCCCCTCCTCCGATGAGTCTACAACAGAAAATGGGCAGAAGCATAATAAGCAGCCACAAATGCGCATCTCAACATCCTCCTACAAAAAGGCGAACCACGATACGCGAGGCTTCGCGCCCTCGTCTGTGCAAAAGAGGCGCAATCGGGAGAGGTCGTTTGGCGAGCAGGTTTCTTCCATAAAGGATCGACCGCGGGAGAAGGTTAGGAATAATGCTGATGGGGGAAGGGGGGTGATGGGGGAGAGGGAGGTTACGTTTTTCACTACATCGGGGCGGAAGGGTAGAGGTGGGCGGGGAGGGCAGAGTGGTGGAAGGGGAAAGCCTGCTAGTGAGAGGAGGAGTGCTAGTGGGAATGTGTTCCGCCGGGAGGGGTTGGGGAAGTAGACTGGCTTTTGGCTTTGACTTTGATAAATGTGACAGACGGATTGGAGAAAGGTATTGACATCGGTGGTAGGCGGAAAAGTTATGTGTCGTTCGTTCGATGTAATATTATAGTGGTTAGCTGGTCAAGGTGCTGTAATAATTTATACAGTGCAGCACACTATCACAATCAACCGACGCGAGTCCGGACGCATCTAAATAAAGCCTTGAAGGAAAAGACAATTATTTGGACTACCGTAGCAATACTGCATACATCTCCTTCCCCATCCTCCCCGTCCCCGAAAGAGCACAAACCAGGACCAACCAGAGACATAACTCATAACTTCTATTCCAAACAATCCAATCCAATCCAAATCGCAAGCCCGCACCAATCCATCACCCCCTTTCCTTCTTCCCATCCATCACATCATGGGAAGAAGGGATTATCAAGCCCAGCCCCAAAGGGACAAAAATTTAGACAATGTCCAGGCCCCCAGGGGAATATCTAGCTGAAGAGCAGTAGTACTAGTAGTATCCGCTTTAGCAGTTGAAATGAGAAAGGGGAGAAAAGGGGAAAAGAGGAAATAAAATAATACAGGGAATTAAGCCCCATTCGAAAGGGGTGATGGTGAATCACTAGCCATGTTGGGATAATGGCGAGATATTAAGAAGAAAAAAACCCCAACCCACTAGAATAAGAATTTAAGTTGTGCACAAAATCAAAGGACAGAAAAGAAAGCAAAGTACGCCGGACAAAGGGAAAAAAGTGAAAGTTTAAACAGAGGAAAGGCTAAACCAAGACCCTCCGAGCAAGGGAGGAAGAATGAATTAATTTTCGTTATTTTGCGAAAAAAAAGAACGCTATACCACTGGCACGCCAGCCCTTCCCGAATTCTGTCCAATACTACTAAACAGATGTGAAGGTGGTAATCGCTCCTGCATATCCGGAGATTGCCCTCCAGGTGAAGGCGTAGTCGGCATGGGGACGTATCCCTCACGGCGGCGGCGAATGTATGATGCCAACACACCCAAGCAGACGAGCAAGAAGACAAGGCCCAGGGCGATGGCAAGGGAGATCAGGATTACGAAGCCTTTCGCTAGTTTTTTGCCTTGGATTTCTGTTAGCAAGTGATAAGAGAGGAGTACGAGGGGAACAAACTAACCTCCAGGTGAAAATTTCTGTTGTCTCTGAGAGAACAAGGAGGCAATTGTCCCCGGTCGGTTGCCTGTAGTGGTGGTAAGGAATAGGGGCTTCCAGTCTGTGCCATTGAAGGTTGCGGCAGAGACGTTGCCAAAGTTGGGGAGGTTAAGGGATCCCATGACGAGGAGGACTTGGTTATCTTCGAGGAAGTCATTGGAATCGTTACCATCTTGGAGTTCAAGAACTTGGACGCTCCTGATGACGGTGTTGTCCCCGAGACCAGCTATTACGAAAATCAGCAAATAGATATAAGGGGAGATATTTGGACAACATACTCAACGCTTGAAATTTCCCATCACTCTTGAGCTTCATCACATAAGCAGCCCCACCATTCGCACTTGTGCCAGAAATGAAGATAGAATCGATGGTATCGGCATTTACAGCAATGCTGGTAACAGGTCCAGGGATGTTGGTAATATCACCCTTAAAGGCACGCCAACTGCTAGCCTTCGCGTCGTAGATCGCGAGATACGTAGCAGTATTATTGATGTTCATATCACCTCCAACAAGCAAGGTATTGATATCGGCCCAGTATAGGACATTAATTTGCCCAGAAACATCAATTCCAGGGGCCTCCCATTGCTTAGCATTATTGTCAAAGATGCAAAGGGATGGACAAGGCAGGGAACCGGCTTGGTCGAACTTTCCGGCGACATAGATCTCCCTCTTATTACTAGGACGACGAGTGATCGCATGAACCTCCACGCCATTGGCACCTATCTCTTCGTTAGCCCAACCGCCCCTCAACATATAGAGAAAGAGTAACTACCTTGAAGCCTAATAGGCTGGCTCCCATTGGGGAACGACATCGTGGACATATCCCACACAGCCAATCCACCAATATCGTTATTGCCAACCTTACCAGTAATCGAGCCACCAATAAACAAGAATTGATCGATAATAACCATTGAAAGGACAAGGCTAGAAGCGTCAAGCGAATTTCCTATCCCAGTGACAGAGTTATTTGTTGACTTGTTATCAATGATTACGACATTGTTGACAGTGCCATCGTTACCCTGAGCAGAAAAGTGACCGCCAAGGATAGTGTAGTTCTTGCCGTCATTGAGATAGAATACTCCAGCGACGGCACCTGTGAAACCTGAAGGAACGACAGCACGTTTTCGATTAGCGCGACCCTCCTGGTTGCTGACAAGCTGAATAGGGAAAGCTTGGACGTCGAGGCCGTTCTTAGAACGAAGGGAAACGGCACCAGGTGCTGCGTCGGTCTGAGAAGACATGGAGCCAGAGTAGAGGATATTGCTGTTAGGAACATTGATGGAAGCCGAAAGAATACCCCCGAGTGAGATACTCTCGTTGGACATTCGTTCCAACCATTGCTTTTCAGACGGAATCCAGACAGCAAACCCCTCGACATCCACAGCACCAGAGTTAGCACCGTCTGCCTTGATCATGGTGAAATCACCACTGACGGCAATCCCATCCCTTGCTCCACGTGTAAGGTTCAAAGATATATGAACCAACTCCTTGACACGACCATTAACACCAGACCCCAGTCCACCCCATTCCCTCGTCTTGGTATTATAGCTAGCAACAAAACCTAAACCAGTTGTGGAGCTAGAATTGGTGTTTTGGAATTGGCCACCAACATACAGGAGATCTCCTTGAAGCAGCAGGGAGTTGACCGGCGCATCCAAACCACCCTGAGTTACAGAAGCAACACCGCTGGGGCCAATAGTAAAGATATGTTGAAAGCTATCATCCTTGGCTGAGAATTCACCAGCTACATAAACGGTACTATCCTTAGAAACAACCGCCTTAACCTTAGCACCAGTGCGCAATCGACTTCCAGCAGTACTAATGACCGACTTAGCAACATCGGAAGCCTTCGGGGTGTCGGTCTGCTTAGGGTCAAACTCGTAAAGACCATTCAGCTCCAAAGAGCCAGAATCGGAGCCATCCTCACTCGTCCCGATGGGTGTTGAGTTGGTGATCATCAGGAATTGAACCTTCTGTGCAACTATATTGACAACAGGAGACGGTTGATTAGTAGCGGGAGCGAGAGTG
This sequence comes from Tuber melanosporum, assembly GCF_000151645.1. Taxonomy (NCBI): domain Eukaryota; kingdom Fungi; phylum Ascomycota; class Pezizomycetes; order Pezizales; family Tuberaceae; genus Tuber; species Tuber melanosporum. Next base: position 333,963 of record NW_003299095.1, on the reverse strand, counting down.
ACCCTAGGACGGAAGGTATCGTCAGCGGCATCGACGAATCCTCTATACACGGTATCATATTTAGCGAAATCGTTGGTCTGATAGTAAGGCGGTGCTGGCTGAGGATCCCCATTCCTGGTATAAGTCCCAGTGACATTGACTTGGCCCCTAGCAGTGCAGCTGCTGTCTTGTCGGCAACCTGGTGTGTACATGAGCACAACATACTCCCCAGACTGCTGGATATGCGGCTCAAAAACTACAGAAGCTGGTCCTGGCTGATCCATGGAGAGGTAAGTAGAGAGATACTCTGAGTCCGCATCAAGACCCTTTGTCTCGAACCACCGCCCAGTGACAGCGGAGCTAGATTTGGCAGGAACACCTCCACATGATGGCTCGTTCAAATCTGTTGACGCAAAAGAATAAATGTCTAAGATCACTTATTAGCTTCCATATCAACAATCCGAGACAACAAACAACAATTCAACATACCATCTTGGAACAACTCAATCCCAGCAAGTCCACCACTGGCACCATAGAAATCAAGAATGTCCACACGAATACTGTTCATCGCAACTTCGTTCACGAAAAAGAAGTCTTCGAACTCTGCCGTAGCAGAAAGAGGACACCAAGCATCACAGTGCATGGATGTATTAGTTGCAGGATCGGTGTAGGTAAGGTTCATTATTCCGTTCATAGGAAACGCAGTGAATCTGAAAAGCCTCGTCCCACAACCTTCAAAGTTGGCGTTGCGTATCCTCAACTTGGTGGGCCTAAATAAAAACTTGAAGTTCGCAGTCCAAGATCCTCTCTGCCCATCTCTCAATAACCACTGCCTCCCCTTCCCAGCCGGGCAGACAATAGCGGCCGGGTCATCAAACTGACTTAGGTCGGTAGTCTGCTCAGCAGTAATACTTGTCGAAACTAGATTAACGGTCTGAGCGTGCTTGATACGAGGGCTCGAAGCATTGACAAGGTTGTTAAAGGTCCCACCAAAAACAATGGTATCATTAGGAGATTTGGTGATTGTCTTGACTGGCGCATCAAATCCGTCAAAGGGCAGATCCGTCCATCCTACCCCATCCACCCAAGCAATGGCATTACTAGAGTTCGAACCCATAAAATCTCCGCCAACATAAACTGTATTCGTCTCCCTATCGCAGAGCAAAGCCTGAACCTTCCCCACCTTCACCAGTCCATCCAGGGCCGTCACCTTCCCATCCAGAGGATTGAACAACGCCACACCAGTAACCGGCACATTCCCCAGACTCGTGAAATTCCCGCCAACAAATATCCCCTTTACCGTCCCATCTTTCAACTGGTGCACGCAGAGAGCCTGTATCGCGGCGTCAGCCGAGGCCAGCGACGTGAATACCCCGTTGGGCAGCTGCGACAGTAAACTCTCGGACCCATTAGAAAACGCCGACGACCCCGGTTGACCCAGGTACTCGTAGACGGAGATTGCATTAAAGTCACCCGCGAGAGCGACGTGACCAAGGCCGTCGAGGTCGAAGGATGGTTGCGGAACTGTAGTTACGGTTAAAGCACTCGCTAACGCGACAGACAGAGAGAGTATTCCCCATAACCTCCGCGAGAGCGAAGATGTCGAAGCAAGCAATGAGGGGGACCCCATGCTTGTGCCAACCTTTACGAGAGGGAAGGAATTACGATTTGTGGGAATCCACGATGGCTAATGAGACCCCAGGCGGTGAGAAAAAAATGTCGACGTTTGAAGTTTCGAGGTTGGTGAGCGAGCTAAGGCTGGACGGGTGAGGAAAAGAGAGAAAAGAGGGAGTCACTGTAGGGTCGAGGGCGAGAGATGGGGGGGGGGTTGTAAATTTCGGGTGGCCGGCAAAACGAGAAGTATGATACTAATTGGACGCAGGAACCGCCAGTACCTAAATCCGAACGGTTAACTTTGGAGGAAAACAAGCAACACAGTTAGAAAGTACAGTACTCGAGTACCCCACAAGGAGGTAGGAGTAAGGAAAAATACGAGAGGAGTACTCACTTTGTGTGGAAGAGATCGAGATGTATCAATCAACTTTCGCTGAGAAGAAAAGAAAAAAGAAAAAAAAGAAAAAAAAAACCCCACCAAGCAAGAGCCAGGTCAGCGGGCGGACAAACAGAAATTAAAAAGAGAGAGAGAGAGGGTCACCGCTGGCCGGTGTGGTGTTGTTTGTATGATATGTATTCGTTGGCTAGTTTGGGGGGGGAGGAGAAATTGAAAGGGAAGGGCAGGAATTACAGGTCTCAGTTGGCAACTCGGGGTGCTGCGTGGCTGACCCAAACATGAGCCCGCTCGAGATCGAAGTCGGGAGGAAATCAGAAGAAGAGAAAAGGAAAAAAGAAAGAAAAAAGAAGGCTCTAACAACGCCAAACAGTTGAATGTAAAGAATTGTTAAAAAAGAGTGAAGAGAAGTAAGTAAAAGGGGAAGGAAAAAAGAGCGTACAGAGTTCAATGGTTGAACAAACAAACGAGGGAATTCAATGGACAGTTGTTTAACACCATGAACGAGCGGCAAGCGAGAATCTCTCAGGGGGAAAGGGAAGGAAGGGAAGCAGAAAGAAAGGGTCGTAGAAAAGGGACACCCGAGGGTTCAATTCCCTAGCGTAGCGGTACTAAAACCACCGTAAATATAAGCTTTGGATTCCTGGAAGGCAAATTAATCTATCATATCATACCCAAGATCACGAGTAAAACAAAATAGGCCACGGTGCTGCACCAAGTACCGGTTATCAAGTGGTACTTGTAACCTACCGAAATCTAAACCACAGTCTAGTTACTCGAGTATGTACTAGTACTCGTACAGTACTCGAGTAATGGTACCGGTAGAGCAGCATTCCGCAGCTAACTCAATCACTCCCAAAAACAGTTTCCCCCCAACAATGAATAAAGCATTCCAAACCAAGCACAGCACCTCCTACGAACAGACCAACAAACACACAAAAACATGCTCGTGGACTCCCGCACCGGTTGCCCTATCATCCCATCCCATCCCATCCCCTCACTCTCTCCCACACCCCTTTTCGGACCAGCGACCGTGACGCTTCCTCTCAAAGCAGCTCATCCCTACCCCAATCCAATCAAAGTGACTCGAGTACCCTTACACCTCCTGACCAATAGTAGGTCCAATACCGAGCGCTTATCCATCCAACACCCCTGTAACCAGAGTCGGAGGAGGGCAATGGAAGGACGGAAGGAAGGGAAGAGGGAAAGGGCAAAAAGAAAAAAGAAAATATGATAAGAAACAAAAAAGACCAGCGCAAACCCTCATTCGGGTAATTTTGTAATCTCCAGACCGTTTCATTGATTCGTCGCATGCAACGCTCAGCGTTTCCGAGCCCGTGAGTGGGATTGCCCTCTTCGGAAAGAGTTGTGTGGAAGTTTACCGGTACTCGAGTACTGGACCCCTTTCGACATTTGATCTTGATCAAAAGGAACGACTCGAAACCATCGGGGCTTTTTTTCGTGAATACTCGAGTACGTGTACTGTACTAGTACAGTACAGTATTCTAAGCTGCCGGACTTTCCCGAGCGGTACCTTTAATTGATTAGAAAGCAAATCTGACTACAAGTACGAGTACAGTACAGCCGCATTCGTAGAATTCTCCAACCATACCTCCCCTTGTATCTGGGGAACTGTGCCAACTAACAAGAGAACAAGAAAAGCCTTTTAACTGACTGTTCTTAGATATGCCTCTAGGGATATCATACTATGAAATTTTTAACACAATTTGCTTCGCCAAATAATGAGAGAGAGAGAGAGAGAGAGAGAGGGTCAGCAAAGAGTTTTCGAGGGCGGGTATTACTTGGAAGGGTATGATACGAGAACTTTGCAAATACGGCTGTAGCGTGGTGACCAGCTCACCCTCACCGCAAACCAAGCAGTTGCTAAGTTAGTAACTCAAACCTTTCCAATATAAATGCTGGTATGCTAATTGATATCTATGGTGCAAATTTTCGTGTACTGTACTCTACAGTGCTTGTGCTAATTATGATACATGGGATGGTATTTTCCCGGGATAGCATTCCCACAACCACATCCCCTCTTACAACTAGTAATATACGGAATATATCGCACCCGTCCATTGGCCATCAACAGATGAACCCCTCTAATTGGAACAGACTCTCTATCACCAAGTAAACGATCGTTGGCCGGTTCCTAAATTAGGAAAATCTGCCTGTCTCACTCTTGCCCACGATCAGCCCACACAGTAAGTTGATCATCTAACGCCTACGTCGTCGCTTCACCCTATCGGCGAGGGTGGTCACGCATTCCAGCTCCAGAGACACGCTTTCATCCTCCCCCTCCCTCACCTCCAACTTTAGACTCCTCTTTACTTTTCTAACCACCTTCTGCTCGGTCACCGTTTCTCGTTTATCGCCATCTTCCTTGTTGTCCACCGATGCCGGGTCGAGTTTTACCCCTTCTCCGTCCTCGAGTTCCTCTTTGATGTTTTCGGCTTTCACCTTCCCAGCTGTTCTCTTGGTAGTGATTTTCTCGACCTGAGCTTCCTCAGTCTTCACCCCCTCTGCTTTGACATCTGCAAAGGCCTTCAAATCCGCGGTGAAGAGTACCTATTGTTATTATAATTGCCCCCGTGATCAGCCTTCCACCACGTCGAGCTTTCCATTTTCCCACGTGTAAGTCAAGTGTATTACTAACCGAATGTGCCCAGCCAGCTTCCTGTCCCCACAACTTGCGGAAGTGGTCTCCAATAGCTTCGTAAGTAGCTTTAGTCAAACTCTTATGCTTCCCACGACCGAAGCCGTAATCTCTCTGCGCGATCTGCCAGACTAGCTCGCCCCCCATCAGTTTTGAGCCAACCCGCGCGCACGGAGGGTGTATAGAGTGATAGACAAACCATGAGTATCAACAGGCACAGCCTCAGCCTTGTCCAAACTCATCAAGCAAACGCAATCCGCAACCTTCGGCCCCACCCCTGAGAGCCCGAGTAAGGCCTCGTGTGCATCTCTATAACCAACCTTCCTCAACCCATCCAACCACCCCGCCAGCCGCTCTTGAGCTATTATCCTCGCAGTGGTAGATATATACTTTGCCCGATAGCCAAATCCCAATTCCCTCAACGTCTGCTCTGTCCCATCGCCCATTAATGCCCCTGGTGACGGGAAGTCATGGTAAGTGTGTCCATCAACTTGACCCAGCTTGGGGCCAAAAGTCGCACATAGTTTGTCCACCTATCGCATCACCGGTCAGCCGCCGAAGACGTGAATTGGTAGACAAAGTGCTGAAGCAAGGGCCACTACCATCTGCGAAATCCTCGAGATATTATTGTTGGACGAGCAAATGAAGCTCACCAAGTTCTCCCACGGATCCTGTCGCAGCATGCGTATGCCCGCGAAGCGCACAGCCTTCTTGAGGAAGTGCGCGTCCGCAGCGCTCCATCTTTCGTAGAGCTTTGTGAGGTTGACGTCTAGGTTGAAGTAGTCGCGGATGAGCTCCACCGTATCATCGTTTTGAGGAGCCGTAGTGGTCGCTGGGAATATAGCGCGGTAGTGCAAATGCGAGTCGTCCTGTCGAAGCGTCAAGATTCGGCCGTTCAGCGCGCAAGTCCTGGAGACAGATCAACGCCCGAACGGACAACAAATAAAATAGGATTGTAGAGCACGGAAAAAAAAATAACCATTCGCCAGGATTGGAAGCTTTCCATCTATCGACCCGTCTTGTTAGTCTCCTTTCTTTTCTCCCCGTAATCTCTGGATGGTGGCGGGTAGTTGCCTACGGATAGTAAAATTACCTGAAGGATTGTCCGCAACGAAGCACGGAGGATAGGGAAAGCTCGCTGAGAGCTAGGGGCAACTTGTGCCATTCTCCTTTCACCAGGGCCATTGGGAGAGAAGATTTATTGGGGTTCGTATGAAGAGATTCGACGCGAGGAGAAGAGGGTGGTGTTGGATATTTTTGGGGTGAGCCGTGTTGAAACGATGCTTGGCGAGACGTTTGGGCCGGTGGAAGAATCCACGGGGGAACGACGTGATGGGTTGTGATTATCAAACCGCATAAAACTGGTAATTCCTCTACCCACCCTCTCTTCTCCCCTCTTGGTCCCCCTTTCAACTGAAGCGATAGTTCGCGATAATCTCCCAGGTCTTGAGCCACACTCAATCCGCTCGGAATATTCACCAAATATTAGCCCCGGGGCCTACTACCGTATCCTATAGGTTTACATGAGCGGAGGTAGCTATCCTACTTCTTGTGCTCGAGTGCTGCTGTCTTTATGTACAACTGTGCGTTCCGCTACCAAACATCTAATAATATTTGACCAAAGGGCATATAAAAGTACAACTCGGCAAAGTTCGACCAAGATTTAACCACTTTCGCAATCCATGCTCCCCCTTTTCACATCTCGGAAGAATAGGGAGCAAACGACAAAACCCCAATATAACGCCAATCCAGCCCAGAGTGAGAAAGAAGGAGAGGAGAAAGAGAAAAGGTAGGTGGGTAATGTTGTACAGCCCCAGAAAAGACATATTTCCCTTCATGTCACACTACTTCTATTAGATTGGTGGGGGATAATACTCAAGCCCCACCCTGTCCCGAAAACGAAATCCTTACGCGCTTCGGCCCAGGTGTCTCGACTTCAGACGGACTCTCCGACTCGTCATCACCCTTTCTCCTCTTCTTCTTGTTCCTGACCGTGGTTCCAATTCTCGGCGCATTTTCCGCGATCGTAGGGGTAGAGCTATTCGTAACAGGCGTAGCATCCTCCTGCTGCCTGAGCTATTTCAGAGGCAAATATATATCAGATATCACGTGACCACAACTTCTCGACAGGGTGATGACCAAACCTTAGTCGCAGCAGAAGTCAGCGAAGAATGCGAGAAAATGCGGTCCATATCGCTGATATTGTTCCTCCTTCTGGCGGCAGTCCCCTTGATGTAATTATCGAAACCTTTGACGATGTTTCCGTTCTGAGTATCCTCCAGGTAAGTGATCTCGCACTTCGCGATGTTTTCTTCGTACACGGCCTATACCGCGTTAGTCACCGGGTGTATGCAATCAAGATGGGTTCCAGAGGGGGAGCTCACGAGAGTTTTGTCTAGTCCGCGCTTCCGCTGTATCATATCTCGGAGATCCTTGCGAATCTTCTCGTAGTATGGCATGCCGGCCTTATCTGACGCCCCCGGGGGCGCAGTGGTAGCGGGAGCGGTGGCCGGGGTGGCAGTTGGAGCGGGAACCGCAGGGGTCCGTTCGACGGGTGTTGCAGACATTTTGGAGGGTGTTTGATGGGGTTATGATGGTTGTGTTAGTGAAGAGACGTCGAGAAGGAGGACTTGGGGTGAAGCGACGTTGGGGAGGAATTAGCGCTAACCATTTTTGGAAAATCACGTGGATATCGGGTCATTGGATGTCACTCGGATGGGCGAGTTTTTCTCCATTGCCGAGCATCATAATATAATACTCTTGACGCCCAACTGGATTATCATAGGTCAGGAATATCGTATGTCACACGCCCTTCAGTGTATGATAGTTTGATAACCGGTCTGTTATTGCTGGGCTGTCTTTGGACATGGAGGTTCTTTCACACTTTGTACTGCAAGACATACTATTTGACTATACCGATTTTAGTGTTGTTAATGTAGTTTCTATTGAAGGTTTTGCGTCTGGAGGATTGCTATATCATTTTCTAGGGGGTTTCTTTAGTATTTCCGATTCTATCAAATCAATTATGACACGGGTGGGGCTAACAGGAGGCTTGGACAGCCTAGGAGGCCTCCGTCTCCCTACCAAACTCGCATATGGAGGGGGGGTGGTTGTTGGGCGGGCATGGCTGCAGTCACAAGTGTCCTGCGCTGGGTACATCAAGCTGTAAAGCAAGCACGTCCATCCTTCTGAAAGACTGGGGTCTAAAAGGGTAACGGTAGACGTGCACGGCCCTTTGGCCCTTGGGAACCCCCCCGGTCATGCAAGGGGCTTGGCAGTCACCTGTCTATCCTGCTAGGACATCGGAGACGGACGGACTCGACGTTTAGCCTCATCACCGTGACTCGTGCGTTTAGTGATATTCATTGGGTTAAGCCATATTCATCATGACCATTGATCCACTATCGTAGCCAATGCTGTTCTTTACGACGCCCTTCTCTCTTAAATTAGGTATCTTCCCCTACCTACGAATAGGTTTTCCTATCAATGCCTTAGGAAAACACTGTGTGCGCCGTATCTTTCGTTTAGGGAAAGAAGGAATTGTAGATATGTAAAAAAAAACCAAATTAGCAAAATGCAATAAAAAGCTATGGCCATAAGATGTACCTTCTCGCTGCAATACAACTGCTTCCTAGGGACCTAACTCTAACTAATAAACATTGACTCATGGGACCTCACTCGGCTACTCGAGAAATCCCGAGGAAGATTAAGCTAGGCATCACGACACATATGTGCATTCCCAAGTCGCGCTGTATATCTCTTGAGGAGGCTGGACGGGAAGTGGTGTTTGGATATCAAAATTTGGCACATTGAGATTGACTTGTTCCAGTCCGAGCAGTTGTTATTGCGACTTCCTCGTAACTTACCCACCCTCGGCGGCACAATAGATTGGAGGTTAATCCCAGCAAGATCGTTGAAGGCTGCTCCTTTTGGGCTACAAAGTCAGGATTAGAATGTGCAAAGTAGTGTATTTTTACCCTAGGGATCTCTCATCTTGTTGTCTGAGGTAGTGAATTGCCAATTACTCGGAGAGGCGTGAGTCGAGTATGATTGTGCTCACAGAGGCGCAGAATCCAATACTTCTTCGAATGGTTATCCATAGAAGGTTTCCTTAAGCGCTGGTCCCGGAAGCTCGACCTTGGGAATAATCTTGGATTTGGTGGGGAAAAATATATAGCATAGGATTGTACTATGATTACCCTCCTGGGTTCCGCTAGGCGGTTTGCTGCCGCTGGGTGGGCTAGGTATGGATATCTGCGAGGTGGACATTGACCGAGAAAGGGTTCATCTAGTACAAAACGTGAGTTTTTAACATCTGAGATTTTTGATGTCTTTATTGTTGCAAGCAACCTGGATGTGAAAATTGTGAGTCCCTTGCGAAGTAGTTAAACATAAAGTTAAAAATTAACTTATGCCCTAAATGTGAGCTGTTCTCCAGTATCTATGTTTCTGGGTGTGTCCATGTCCTGTTTGGTTATCCTCTGATATGCGAGGGTGCAAAATCTTGCTGTGGACTCCCCCCATGCCATATTGGTAGTCACACTAAGTATTATTCCCCATTAAAAAGTTGCAGGGAATATCCTAATAGAAGATTATGCCATGGTGTCTTAGGGGCCATCTCTGTACCTCCAATAGGTAGTTGACCTTGAGAGGAACTATTTAATCCTACTAAAGATCTGAGAAAGAAAGCTTAGCCCCGTAGTGTATCTCTCCACTGTAATGTCCTGTAAGATGCCAATAGTTGTGTGTTGGTGCGGTTCTTAAATTGCGTTCCTTATTGCGGCGGTGAGGGTGAGGGGGCCCTATTCGACCATTAGTGCCTGAGATGCTATGATGCCAGCACTCGCAGTCACAACTCCCTCGGGTGTTATTGATGCTTCTTGGGTCGAGGTATGATAGCTTAGAATCTGATTGTAAACACAGAAGGTTCCCCTGTCACTGAATATCACCCACTCACTGGGGCAAATTTGCCCCTCATAATTATATTAGGAGTATGGCTTGTGCGGTGAGCGCAAGGCGTTTTTCCGTTACTCAATGTCACCTGCTCACACACACAAAATTTACTTGTATTTTCCCAACTTTATGGACGAAGACTGAAGCTTTATCATTGGGCTCGAAGTCATACACTTCCTTCGGCAACCATAGCAGGGCTAAAGAGCGTCGATTTTCTGACTGCTTGTTCGTTTTTGGTGTCTGAGTACGGTTTTTCTTTTCTGCTTGTAATTAGTAATAAATGTGTACCTGAGGAAATGTCTCTAAGAAATACCTCCTCTAAACCTAGTACACGTCACTCACTCCATCTATTTGGGGAATGAGTAAAATACTTGTACTATACATAAGCTTGATCACACAAGACTTGGGGGGGGAGGGGGCGCAGAAAGAAAAACTTCCTCACATTAAATTTATATCACAGCCAATCCAAACCGGTTTTATTTTTCGGGGAAGGAATAAAGAAACATAAGAACGACGGTGGGAAGGAGGTTTAATCTATCTTAGAAAACCTCTAATTTGGCCCCGAAACTCCAGAAAGGACGGATAAGAGAAAGCAGGGAGGAAATAAGCATTGTGTATGAAGCTCTTCTGAAAGCACCTGTACTGTACCAATAAACGGCGATATATACAAGACAGTGTTGTACACTCCGGGGGGTCGAACAGGAATCAGGTCTTAAGGTAAACAGCATATAGCGCAGAGGGAGAGTGGGAAGATTTGTTTGGGACTTGGACGCTAGGTATGAGAGGTAAGAAATTTATAGTCATAATCTTCGTTTTCAAGCTCGTGGGGCTAAACTAAGGGTAAAGATAGTAGCATGTGTAAGACATTATATATCATCCTAATCCTCCCACAGATCGCCTTACATATCTTTATGATTCTACGCAGTCCCCATTCCTCTGCACACTTCCGTGCTGGGAGAAATCCACTGTAATACTTGTAAGTGTACAAAGGATAATCCTACGAAACTCCCCATAAACGCACAGTGCACTGCCAAGAAAGGAGGTGTTTCAGATTCACAGATTCTAGAATAGCACTTCTCCAGGTGTGATTTTGTGAAGACCTCGAAAGGTCAAGGGTTGTGGACAGAGTCAATTTTAAACTGAATTTGGAGAGTATTGAGCACTTTATCTGAACGATACGATGTAAAGAGCTGTCCTTCCTCAAGTGAAGTTTTAGCATCTTCTCCTCGGAATGGGATTTCCGGTACTTGTTTTGAACAATCCCGTTGTATCTGCAAGTTGGCACTACGGCGCACAAAGAGTGGTCACTACTTGTCACCATTGCTGAACATACTCAAGTCGCCGGATTGGAGATGTTTTTTCTGGTAGTGACGCACCAAAAAAAGTGCATCTTCGATCCGGCGACTTGAGTACATCCTTCACGAGTCACAAACCTTTAATCCCTCAGGACTCTGGCTTGATGCACCTTTGCAATGTATAATCTCTTGTGATTCGGTATCTCCCGCAGGCCTCAAAGTTCCGGATTTAGCTCGTGAGGGGGCTTAGTGCTTTCCTTGCATGGCATGGCTTGTGCCCTTTGGACCTGCTGGGTCTCATTAGCTGGCATTCTCAATCCTGTTAACCTGTTAGGCTAAACTTATCGTGGGCTGATCCGGCGACACCCGCTCACAATCTGATAGCGAATCATAAGAGATTCAGGATGAGAACACACCGCCCTCCCATATCACCCCCCTGTATAGCCTCGACCCGGATTCTGCTATTCACCTCACTGAATCCGCATTGCAGAGCGGGGGGGGGGGCGAAGCAAAAACCCAGCATATAATCTCTCTCCCCCAATTCGTGGCCCTAACGTACGGTAGATATCTACAGTAAGGCGCACGGAACCTTGGATTAGCCAGAACTGGTCCCAAGATAATCTATGATCATAGGTATGATACTGCACAAAAAAACAGGGCTAATAGGCACCTTCTCTACCCGGAGCCAACGGACTTGAGTTCATCATTCGATTAAGAGTGCCGAGCTGTTTATGTTATTCCCAGGTTCGTTCTTGCTATGGTGGGATCCTTGGGGCCTCGGGGGGATTGGGAACAATTTTCTTCATTTGTAGCTTGTCTTGCGCGTGCGACCCAATTACGTCCACCTCTCCATAGGTAGTGTAGAGGTCTCCAAGAAGCTTTCATTTGTATTTTCTACCAAGCCCGAGATCTTTGTTAACTCTGCTCATTTTGTTTTTCCCATTCCGTTCGGTCTCCGAGGTATGATTCGTCGTAGATAAGCGGGAGGGAGCAGGAGGAAGAGAGGAGCGACAGATCTAATTGAGAGTGGATTTTCTTAGAACTTACACATTGGCATTTCTGGAACGTATCTGGTTGTCACCAGGAAAAAGAATTCGAAATGGCGCAAGGAAGAAAAAAAAAGTGATGTTGCAGAGATATGTGGTTTTTAGCTTTTCTCAACATTGAAATGATAACACAATGGAAAAGAAGTTTGAAGATAAGATAACAAGACCAAAACCCGATCTAGCATGGAAGGCACCAATTTGTGAATTTAGATTGGTAAAATGTGACTATGCCTAGATTTGATCTCAAATCACGGAGAGCCAAGCAGCCCTTAAATCATGGATCAATCAACTCGGTTTGGGGGTCAAATCGATTTTTGAAGTATGATACTGTCCGATCAAATTGTACCCGAACACCTAACTTCACAATTAACTTAGTGAAAACGGTGCCGCACACTAAATAGTGTGGTATGTAAGGAAGTAAAAGGCTAGGCACCAAAAGGTTTCCTAATCAAGTTTCCTTTGGAAAGAAAATATCTACCTCAATTAGGCACTTTGTTCGTGACCGTCTTCCAGCAATACTACTTGCGAAGCATGAGCAAATATAATCCTGTGTTTCCAGTCATTACCTCCCCATCCAGAAAGGGCGAACTTAAGCACCGAATGATATCATAAGCGACTTCTTCAAACGGATAATCTGCTACAGTGCTTCCTATTATCCACGGTGAAGGGGAAAGATTTAAACTTTGAAAGAAAAAACCATTGCCTTATATTAATGATTCGTTGCTCCATAGTTGACACGCACTTTCTGCTCCCAAAGCCCAGGCACCGGAGAGCACAGGACATGGGGGGAAAAACTGCTGATCCAGAATCTTCCCATGCCCACTTCCTCTGCTACCCGCCGTTAATTGAGAATTTCCTGAAGAGAAGCTATCATAACATCTCTTCATACCATATCTCTGTTATATCACCGTTGCCGCCGCCCATCACCTGCAATCATTGTGTCGGGAGAGATAGGAAAAAACAAGGAGGAAGAAACCCATTGGCAAAGCATCACTCGGGTAAATAGCGGACAAAATACCCGTACCTAAAACCCCATCGCGCTCTTATACCGAGCTCCTACAGTCCACATATCCACCCCCACCGCTCCAAAACTTCAAAGCCCTCCCATCCCACCCCGACGGGAGCACCGGTGGCGGTATGGGAGGTAGCGAATCTTCACATGTTGACAGCCAGCCGGACCATTGTAGCGGGGGCCGAAATTCGGCTGGCCGGGTATTATTCGCTTAAAGGTATGTCCCCCCCTCTATCTCTTTCGCCTAAAAGCTCAGCTGGTAGTGATAGTGGGGCTTCGACTCCTGGTATACGATGGATGTGGCTCTAGGCTGGGAAGCAGGGGGGGGGTTATTTTGTTCGATTCTATCCAAAGCGTTTGGAAAGTTCGTTTGTGTGTAAGTAGAATGAATGTTTGGTCATTTCCGGGGGATTTCTAGTGGGGGTTGGCAGTGTATTGTTTCCGTGGGCGAGTGAGAGCGGAGGAGTAGTTGATTAGACCTACGGGTTAGGTTGGGCAGAGCGGGGCAGGGTGGAAAGAAGTGGGATGTGCTGTGGGGAAGGGGGAAGAAAACTCGCCTCGGCTTCTCGTGAGGATAACTTGTTTGATATTCCTACTGCGTGTGATACCACGGGTGTATCGGGTGAATGCGGTAGGATCAGAATACCCATGAGCTATGATATAATTAGTGACAACATACTTCAGCTATGGTACCCTGGTGTCCGCCCTGAAGCCCGACCCGGAGAGGCATCGATGGAGGACGAGAATCTAGATTAACGAGAGAAGACTTTACTCCATAGCCCCCCCTCTATACCCTCCACATAGCGGGTCACACGCAAGTTACCATGTATACCACGCGGCAATACCAGCCGTATCCCAGTTTGAGCACCATCAACTTTCCGCATCCCCCGATCTCTCCGCTTCATCCCTTGCGTCGATTCAGCCTACGGGCGGGCAGGCCGACCGACCAAATAGCCCTGATATACCACCCCATGCGAACCCCCTCCTCCACAGCTCCCCTTCCAGAAGCCCTACGCACAGTGCCGGCTGAACTTTTTCCTCCATTTTGAATAGAATCCTTTTACCCGAGTGATATCCAGTGAACTTTCAGGACATCAAATTAGTGGTCAACTTCGGCCGGGTGGACGCAACGCACAACAGAAGAGCAACTAGAACACGGAGCTCACCACGTAACCTAGCAAGGTGAAACAGAACCTGCTCCGATGAATAGATGAAAAGACCTAGGTAATTTGAAGCTGACATTCGAAGGCCTGGGCGAAACAGTAATACATATGGCAGAGAAAACCCACAAATCGCAAAGGGCAAAGGTAACTTATGGCACCGTATCGATGACAACCCATACACCCCTAGTCCAACTCTACTACCGCACTACCTATATGAAAGAAAGGTAGAAATAATTGAGGAAGCACAGACCCACGACACCCCGCAAGATACCAAAAACGAAGAGGGGAAATATCAAAGGAAGCAACGATAAAAAAAGAAAAAAAGAAGAAAAAAAACAATGTCATGGTGATACCGGCGCTACCAATGCGATACCTGACGAGAGCGCTCCAGCACCAAACAACCACAAACTTCTAGAAATTTTTTTATAGGTGACTGGGAGGGTAAATAACCCCCCAAGCCAAATCTCCAGAACACCCATTCACAAACTCATTCCATCACTACCATACCCACCTCTCGGCGATCCCGAAGCAAGATTCGCCCATGTGAGCTCCAATACGGGCATTCTTCCACCACCGGCGTAACACCTCCCCTATTCTCCCCTCCCTCCCGCATTCCCCCAGCAAGCGGGAAGTGCAGATCATCTCCATAATCTCTGTTCCTAATCTTCCCCGCCCGACCATTCGCGATCCCCCCCCTTCATCTACCAGACCACCGAGATACCGCCCTCTAATCCCTCAGCTAGGTGCACACCTATCTAAGCATAATATCCACAAACTTCTGACATGATGCTCATACTTATCCTTCTTTTAGAGTCCTTACCCACCGTCCACTTCACAAAATCTCACTCGGGCAGGGGTAGGTATGATAACAGCCCCTGGCCAGTCGTTGGGTTACAATTCCCCAGAAGGGGGGGGGGTTTAGCGGGCTCATAAATGTTAATAAAAATCTTGTCACAATTACCGCATTTCCTCATCTAAAAGAGGATCAGTTACCCATCGCGTACGGGAGTAGTCCCTCCGCAATGATAAATGCAAGTGACATTCACGGAGTTGGTAGTCTTCCAGAAAGAGGGATGTATGAACGTATAGTACAGTACTACCATTCCCCTGCAATACCGTCCATGTAAAAGAATACACATGCCAGAGTGAGTGAGTGTATCCCTTAACTTACCTCGCTTCCAAACTACTGGCCTGGCGGGGTGCCAAGACTGGTAGAGTGACGGCAAAAGAGTAATCACAACTCAATGCCAATGGGGGTATAGAAGCCATAGGGAAACCAGAGAAATATTACTAACAAGTCAGCATGTGGAATATCAAGTAGTGATGATAGAATCATTGAAGAAATACAAATCATCACAAAATTACAACTATCGATCTATATGACAGTATTAAAGAACCCAATTGGATCTTGGGCTAGAGTATTGAATGGCATGGGAAGCAATATCATTTAGAATGAGCCTTTGACTAAAAAGAAGAAGAAATATAAAGATAAATTTAAGACCGAGACAGAGTCTGTACCTAGGACAGAGATCGTCGGGTAATTCTTCGCATAGCTTCCAGTTTTCCCAGAACAGCCAGGAAAAGGCTTTCTTAGACCTATGGGAGAAGAAAGAAAGGTTGTGTGTCTTCAGTTATCTCATATCCCCACCCTTATCCCCCGATATCTGTAACATATTTTCTGGCGTGGTTCCGGGCGCCCCACCATAAAACAGAACACAATAATCCTCCTATAAATCTGCACACTATCAACTCCATCCCCGTAAAAAAAAACTGTTGGTTTTCACTGACAACCCTTGGCTCTTCTTCCTTCTTTTAGCCTAGCCTATGCCATTCAATTTTCCACAGATGGGCACCAATTGAGAATAGCTCGCCACGATCTAGAGTGGCTAGAATCGTGCTAATTGATTAACCCGTATACCGAAGTGAGGTGAAATCTAGCAAGGGAAGGGACAACAAGACTCCGACGGGAGAAGGACAACGTCGCGACCATGGCGCCACGGTAGATGATATACTCGAGTACCCAAGTGTATTCGCAACTAGGGCAGCGGCACGCTGACCCATTAGGGCCCCCAGGTAAATCTCCAACCGCGCCATTTCCCTGTCCCGGTTTCGCTCCCTGGCGTCGGCGAACCCGGCAATTGAAGGGACGCATTGCACAGTACGGTACAGTACAGTGCTCGGGCTTCTCAGCCAAGATTTATGTGCTCCGTCCGCTGAAGGGACCATAGTTTATTACTGTATGGTACGGTGCTGTCACGCAGCGGTCACGGGAACCCAACCATTCCGGGAGGGCCGTTTGTCGATCGGGTCGCCGTAAGTTTATGCTTTTTTTTTTTTCCTTTGAAGATCTTGACCTCCGCGCTAGCTATTGCACACATGGCTAGTGAGCCATCCTTTCAGCGGATCGGAGTTTATGCCACCCGCTAGGACTAATTGGGTGCCAAATGTTGGCTAAGAGGCATGAGCACTCGAGTAGACTGCTCGTACCGGTACCGCAAAAACCATCACATTATCAACGGAAACCAGCCCGGCAGCCGACGATAGGCTTAGGTTGACAGGATAACGAATACCGGTACCGGTTATCATACTCGAGTACGAAGTGCAAGTAACTAGTTCTCGAGACCCAAACACGTCCAAGTGGGCCGATCCTATACCTTGTCGGGAAAAACGCTAGTCCTTCCCGGGAACTTTTTGACTCAAAATCCGGAGATTACAGGGCTGCCGGAGATAGTGGACTTCAAGAGTTTTTTAAGGGTAGAGTAAGGTATGCATGTGATAAGTTATTCGGGTATGGAGGTTAGTACTCGAGTACCGTAGTGGGGTAAGGGTAGGGATTTTTAAAAAGTTCCTGGTCGCTCAACACCGTGAGAGGTAAAAAATATATGTTAATCTGGTTGGGAGAATGCCAGGAGGGGTAATAATAAGCTTTGACATCTCGAAAGAACCCTAGTCCATCTATCCCCAGCGCTGACCTCCATACCCGAAGATGCACATGTCGGTGATGCAGAGGATCAGGTTACCTTACCTATAAATTGGAAAAAATGAAAATGAAAAAAAAAAACTGAGAAAAAAGGTTATATGATACCATCTCGACGATAGAAGAAACGTTCCCCCCCCCCTCCACCGTACCTCCGCGGAAACAATCGAGTCCTACTATTCTCAGAAAGAATGAAAACAACTGTCTTTCCAAATATCCATCGCACTCTCACTACGGTACCCAGTACGCTCTGGAGCTCTTGCCTTGTTAGATCTGGACCTTCTGAAGCATGGGATTTCGAGAACCCGCGCTCCCCAAACCAACGGGATAGTTTCAGCACTCAGACAGGAGCACTTTGATAGATGACACTGCATATCGGAATGTATCCCGGGGGTGGGGGGAGGGCGAGATTGATCACAAACCTACTGGTATCATACTTTTGGTTCAAGTTCACCCCCAAATCCACTGCGTGGTGGGGTGATTGGAGGCACTGGAGAGGGAATAAATAAATAAAAATCGGTATTCTGTCTGAATTTGTGCAGCAACTTAATGAATGGTTAAAAACCGGGGAGGGAGGAGGGAATCAGAAACAGTATTGAGGCCAAGATAGTTGGGTGCAAGTTTTATATCCAACTACCGGTATGAGGCCAGATGGTATCTGCTAGCATAGGACACCCGGCTCCAAGGATCTGTGCTTTGGTGGGCCTTGACATCAAGGAATTCTCGCGAAATTGTGAGTATGCCCATTCGGGATATAGTAAAAATAAAAAAATAAAAATAAAAATAGGGTATGATAACATTATGATATCCATCATACAAAAAAGCAAGGTCAAAAGGAGGAGGAGAGAAAAGAACGATAAGGTTTAGCAGTATCAGACCTTATCAATCCATTCCTTTTTAACTTCACGAAAGCAGTGGCACCCTGGTGGAAGCCAGGGTCCTCCCATGGGTCGATTGGCTGGTCATAACCGCCCCTGTTATGAAGATTATTTGTCATGAAATATGTTACCACAGCAGAGGAGAGAAGAAAAACGAAAAACAAACAAGTAGACCCCTGCGCGGTGGTGGACCTCTTCTCAGCTCTGGTCTGGTCCAGTCATCTACTTGTACGAGTACCGTACTTGTAGTTTTCGCGCCATCGATGGATTCTCGTGTCGTGCGGTACAGTACGCCACAGCACAGTACGGGTACCCTACCGGTTGGAGCTGCGGATCCCTGACCACACAAGTCGACTACAGTACTCGAACAATCGCGGAACAACTAGACACGCACCACTTCCAAATACACAGTCACTACTAATTGGCCCAATCTTAGTAATCCTAGCTAGCACGCCAATCAGTGGTAGCTGTGTATTTTGGTGGGTCGCGTGCTGTATTTGGGTGTTCCGCCATTGCAGTGCACGCTCAGGGATTAAGCGTAGAAACACCAATGGAGCAGCCCATGTGGAAGAAACCATTCTCTTGCTCATCTCCCTATTAACAAATCCCACGTTACGCCAATATATACAAAAAAAAAGGGGGGATACGGCCACAAAAGCCACAGTAAGAAAGAAAGGAAAGGGGAAAGAATGGTTTAGACAAGTTCGTTCGGGTTTCCACCAGCGAGCCAATTTCATACCATAATGATTGTACCAGATCGCCCCCGCTCAAGCAAAGCAAAACATAGAAGAGATAGCGCCTGTTAGCAACCCCCCAAAGAGAATGAAACATGAAAAGAACCACCATCCCCCATGCAGCCACTAGAATATGAAGAAGAAAAAAACCTAATGATACACCAAACCCATCCGCTAAATCGCAAATTATCGAATTAATATGTAAAAAGAATGGAAAAAAACTAATAGAGGGCCTCTATGAAGCCACTCCAATCTTTGCATCAGGAGGATATTGAGGTGGTTGTGAGGAAACATAATCTGATGCTTCGCTCTTGTAATCCGCGCGATGATCTTGATACGGCGAAAATTGGCCTCCGCTCAGGGAAGGATTTCGGCCCGCCGAGTCAAACTCTTTGGACGGTGAATATGGCGCTGGGGGCGTTCGTCCAGTTGCTTCAGTGTCTTTGAATGGTGTGTAGGGTGGTGAAGAAAATGAGCTCTCAGATCTTAATCTTGGCGGGTGGCTGTATGCATCGCTGTCTGCGCGGCCCCTGAGTAGTGCTGAGAACGTGTTAGGATTGTATTCCCTCGGCATTGAAAGTGAGAGGCTGGTATCCTGCCCGGGTTTCAAGACTGCTGGGTGAAAGCATCCAGGTGTCGATGGGGACTTTACTGAATCGAGCATTTCATACGATGGATCGTCGGGGGGGCGTCTGGCGTTGAAGGAGACGAACTCGTCATTTGGCTTCTTCCGAACAAGGATGTTTTTAAAGAAGTTATACCAGCCAACGAAAATGGAGATATTGCCAAGTAGGATGAGAGCCCAGATTCCATTAAACTAAACCACCGTTAGATCAAACCTCACCACTGCCACGTACGAGTGGGCAACTTACCGATAACAAGAACAGCACTGCTAGGGCAGTCGCCTCAGGTATTACAAGTTCCGCCGCAACCTCTAAACACTTCCCCTTATCTCCTTCATTCTGGAGCAAACACATCAACCACTTGAACCCTGCCTGCACATTCTCCGGCGTCTTCTCCGTAGTCCCATCAAATTGCAAGAAAACTGTCGCAAAAAATACCACGTCTGCAAGAATCAAAACAACCACGAATATCCCCCTCCACTGCAGCACTACGACCCTCTGAATCCTTTTGAAAGCCTGTCCTGCGGTCACGGTCCTGACACTCGTCGCATATGGCAGCGGCGATCGTAGCTCTGTTGCTTCTTTCTCTTCCATTAAACTGCGGAGATAGACCTGGATGCAGTAACCAAAGCTATTATTCGTCAGTTGCGTGCTGGTTGGACGGCAGTAGAACCACTCACGTTATTGACTGAGTGACGATAGATGCCGCGGCCACCGCTAAGAGCGGTCCCCAGAAGGTCTGTAGCCCTGCCTTGGAATTGATATGACATGATTCACCAAACCGGAACGATACCCCAGTTATGGATAGCGCTACAGCCAAGAAAACCACGGGTATCGACCATCCAGCGGCCTGTGCAGTGAGGAAGAAGCGGCGTCCAGGAATTACTTGCCAACAAATTTGAAGATGCAGTGATAACGTCCGCAGGAAAACTAGACTTGTCAGCCGGATTCTCAAATCGGTCGAGTTGAGCAAACATACCCCACATGACTGTACACCATCCTCCACCTAATAAGAAGGCACCGGAAAGAGCACAATTAATGCTCGAATACATATCGTGAGGTGTAATCTTGTCAAAGCACTGTGTCGATGAGCTCCCCATAGGTATTATGAAAGATACCTAGTATCGTCAGCCCATCCATTCCATCTCATCTGCCCATCCATCCTATCCCATCCAAAATCATCGAGCCACGCGCACCTGCATTAGCATTATAGCCAACACCAGACACACGCTCAGGTAGTGTCTGTGTGTGCATTCAACCGGCAATATCGCGAAACTAAGCAGCATAAAAACGCAACACCCTACGCCCACAATATTCACGTTTGTAGAGTAGCGTACTAAGTGCTGGAAATCTAAGAGACCCCATTAGTTCGAAAGCCCCAGTGCCCAACTTTGGTGGACAACTCACTATCAGGGTATACCCATTGTTGTCTAGGGCATGGTAGGCAGCACGTTCCTCCGCCGGAGATCATCGGTAGGCAAATTCTAGCATTTGTATCTGAGGGATTCATCAGTAAGACATGATAGTGGGGGGGGCTAGTGGTCGTGCGGTCAAACTTACCACCTCCACTCTCCGGATAATCGCTCCCAGGGACAAACGGTGAAGGGCAACTTGCAGCCATTCCGTTCGTAATTGGGAGCCACTCTTCAGACTCGGTTGGAAAGAATACCCGGCGATTTACGAGACGGACACAAACTTCAAAACTCCCACAAGCAAAACCCTTTAGTTGTAATAACCCGTAGTAGTAGTAGTAGTAGTAGTAGTAGTAGTAGTAGTAGTAGTAGTAGTAGTAGTAGTAGTAGTAGTAGTAGTAGTAGTAGTAGTAGTAGTGCAATAGTATCGGTGCTACTGGTGGTAGTATATGCAGTAGCAGCAGTCGATGGTGTCAGACAATCAAGAAACGATTCAAAACGAATGACGAATGGCCCCGGTGGATTGTATATAATCCTTGGGGAACAAAAAAAAACGAGAGTCGAATTGGGGGGGGGGGGTGAGAGGGGTGTCAAGTATATACCCCAAAAAAAAAGAAAAAAAGGCTTGCTATGGTAAAGGCAAGAGGCACCCGGCAGAAAGGTTACCTTGACGGCTACTCCCGCGGCGGGGGAGCTGGCCGCGATATATACTTATTATGAGCAGTCCAAGGGATTTCCCCCCCCAGCGCATGGCCATGCTGCTCTGCGCTTTACTTTTTCCTCCCTTTTGGCATATTTGGGACATGAATGGTCGCTCACAAGGATACGGTCTGGGAGGAGCGTCCCCCTAAGACACGATAGGTTGTCGGGTCTGCCGGGGGGGGGGGGAAGGGCAGGAAGGGCAGGTGTGGGAGAAGTGGAAGGCGAGGGCTGACGCCCCGGATCACGAAATTCGCCGGACCTAGCCAACGCCGCCCTTTTCCCTCCGCACCTATGATACCACCAGTCAAAAATGAGCGACTGAAAAAAAACAAAAAAATAAACAGGTTCAAGAGACAGATGGGGCGAGTAACCACCAGCAATGGGGGGCTACTACGGCACTGTACCAACCGCAGGATGATACCTCGAGCACCAGTACTAGTACGAGTACATCGCACCAGAATCGCTGCTTGTACAAAAATTTTACTACGGTCTACCTGACTGGGGGGGATCATAGATGGAACTTCATGCAAGGAAGGAAGGGAGAAGCGACAGGCAGCAAGCGTCCAGTCATTACCATGACCAGCCTTTGCCGAGGAAAAAATTTGTGAGGGTTAAATTTACCCCTCCTCCCTCTACCGGTATTCTATCCAAAAGGTACCCCTTCCCTTGGGTCTCGAGGGATGAGAAGAACGACAAGGGCGAGAACGATTAGCACACGCAACCAAATAATATTATGATAATAAACTCCATAAGTTACAAGTAACCCCCCCCCCCCACTATGCAGACCACATTTCATCTCAAAGCCCTGAGATCTGCACATGAATGCCTATTATTAAAAATTTCGCGGATCCAGCGTGGGTGATACCGGTGGAGTGGTGCTGCACTCACTGACCTTGGTACTTGTTGTGCCTGAACATTCTCAATCGAGGTCCGGAATCATGTGGGTATGATACAATACAGTACATATTCCCCCGAGCTGAACGGGGGGGCAAACGGTACATTACGGCGAGATCTCGCTTGTGGAGAAGCTTCTGGGTGCAAGCTGCGGGAGGTTGGAAAACGAAAAGGGCAGTGCGTGCCCTGCATTGACCAATCGCGACCCCGCGTCTCTGTCTCGACCCGTGCTGGCCGCCTTACCAGCTGAAGTACTGCACGAACACCTCAAGCGCCTTTTGTTAACGCTATCCATTAGAAACTGACGTATGGCGGTGATTAAAGCACTCGAGCACGAGAAGAGCGAGGATAAACCGGTTTCGTGACTGCCAGCCGGATGCCCACTGTACCTTTTCCTCGTGGGCTCTTTCTACTCATCCGATTTCACATCCGCTATCATCTGTACAGTAATTGACAACCAGCACCGCGGCAATGGTGCTAGCACTATTGACTCCTTTTCCCTACCGCCTCAAATATTTGCTGGAATGATTTGATTGACTGGATCTATGGAGGAAGATCCGCCTTAAGCCTTGGCTGTATTGTGATCTCTCCTGTACTGTACTAGTACGGTACAGCACCGTAGCCATGCCCTGCCCATTCCCACCCTGGATATTGGCACCATAGGATCATAATGAGGCTGGACCATCCAAGAAAGCAAAATTTCGCTCAGAGAACCCATTGCAAAGCACTCAAACAGCTCCCCCCCCACCTTGTGACTGCTGTTGCTTGCAAGACCCCGCAGCTACGGGGAGGACAATAACCCAGCGGAATTTTTTGCCCCAACCTGCTTCCTGGTTGCCAATGTGGAAAAAAAATCTCGCGATGAAGATAAAGATGAAAGTTCCCTATGAGTACTCGAGTACTGTACTTGTACCGTACAGCACCGCGGAAAAAAAGAAAGGATGAAGAAAAGAAAAGCAAAAACGCTTTACCCGTTAACATGGCGACCATCGTCATGTCTCGTTTTGCCCTAACGAAACGTGTGATTCGGGTCACCCATTGTCTAAAAACCAGGGCATTTCCATAATTCGCCTCTTTCAAGTATACCTTCGGCCCCTCTCCCTGAAGAGAAACACGGAAATTGCTGCGCTTGATAACCTGAATGGCCGCGCGACTGGATGCCACAGGAACTTTGTCGACCAAAGGAACAATTCCCGCTGCAACGACGGTGCAGAGACTAAACAATTGGCAAGCCAGAGGAACGGAAGTGCGGGTGCTCCTGGAGGGGGGGACCCTTGTCATTGGTTTGGGTGGGGAAACGAAACGAAAAGGTTTTCTTATTCGAAAGTGTTTCTACAAAAGGTACAAGTACGAAGTACCATTGGGTCCCCTTTGTTGATCCTGGCCCCTCTCTGATTTCCTCTCATCCCCCCCCTTTCTCCCTCGTATCTGCTTGTAGCCTATCCGCGTTCTTTTCCCAATTCCCCCCTTTTCACTCGAGTACATTTTTAATCTAGACCTCGAATTTAGGCAAAGAAACAAACTAATTCGGTTTCTATTTCCTCCGCCCTCCTCCCACGGCGGACAAAACAGCCTGACCCAATGTCTCCCCTTTCCAAATGATAGCATTCTGTAATGAACCGGCCGCAGCTGCAGAAAGGATAACACACGTTTTTCCACCCCCAAAATTTGCTTATATCGTACCGGCAATAATGGCTGACATTCGGGATCTACGCCGTTAGATACTGCTTACATCTTTCTTACCTCGCATGCCTTTCTCCGCCCGATCAGCTAGGCAGCCTCAGCCAAACAGCCTACCATGCAGTACCCGCACACAGTGCTCGTAGGCAAACCAAGACGGTAGATATATATGTTGAAGGGGTGAGGAGCGTTTCCCTACGATACTGCCCGCTTTGCGCAGATCTCATTCTAAGTTATGACCGCAGATCCAAAAAGTTACACTGGGGCTGCTAATCCTCCGGGTAACCACGAGATTCTCAGCCGCGCATCTGTCTGACAACCGTTCCCTCCTGAATTATCCGTCCTTGCAGGACGGGAATCCGATGAGATGACCAGAGTGTTTGACCCTTTCTTTTTTTCCTTACCTTGCCTCCCTTTCTTCCTTTCTTCCCACATACCGGTACTCTTTTCTTCTTTTCTGCCTTGTCCGCTCGTGCTTTTTGGCTATGCTCGTGCTTGAACCCCATGCATTGACTTTTTTTTTTGCATTCTCTATGACTGATCGCTAGGCCGGGAAAATACCGGTATTAGTAGGGAGAAATACTGTATATGGTCGCACCGTGGCAAATCTTGGATTACTAACTTTGACTAAACGCGCTCTTTCCTCGGTGGTAATCCAAATTCCCATCTATGGCAAGAGGGAGACCAAGCAACTGCCGTAGAGGGAACCCGCAACCAAAAGATCCAAACCCCAAGTTTGAGATAACATCAAAGTTCTACCCTCTACGACGCCCAACTCCTAAGGAGGACATTCAGAGCGCTAACGCAAGAAATTGATGGGGAACTCGATCCGCAAAAAGTAAACATATAATAAGAAGCCGAGAGCCGTCCATCACCCG
Organism: Tuber melanosporum; assembly: GCF_000151645.1. Taxonomy (NCBI): domain Eukaryota; kingdom Fungi; phylum Ascomycota; class Pezizomycetes; order Pezizales; family Tuberaceae; genus Tuber; species Tuber melanosporum. Next base: position 309,070 of record NW_003299095.1, on the reverse strand, counting down.
GTATCAGTGCCGATAACGGATAGTTACCAACCAAGGCAATGACGCCACTTTACCGTAGGGGGAAGCCCGAGGGAGGGAGGAGGAGGAGGAGGAAAGGATCAAATGGAGACAGAGCTTGCTTTTTGGCTGGGAAAAACGAAATAAACAGCAATTGACTTGCTGTGCCTGCCCCCGTGACTGGACATACGACGAGGACCGATAGCTTACTCTCGGGCGTTGTGGCGGGATTTCCAGGCGCCAGGTATTGTACAAAGCAGAGTAGAAATTAGTGATCGCAACCGGTCGGCGAATCGCATGCCTTATCGGGACGATACTAATGTCATTGGAGGCCACCATACCCTCACCAAAGGGTCTTTCCGAACTCGCATTGGCTCGACAAGATAATGAGAGCGGAGTTCGTTTTTCGACCTACGGCGCCAATCCGAAGCAGTTCCGAAGCTCATACCGCGAAACTATGTTTCTGTTGGTTCCAACTGAACTCTCTCGGTCACTCTTTTCCCTCTTGTGACATTTTACCACTAAACTTTCTCGGTGAAGAGCAGCGAACTGAGACGAAATCTGCCCGCTGCTGCTGCTGCTGCTCTTGCGCCCCGTAGACCACTGTACTTCCAATACGGCACATCATATGCTCTCGGATACACCCCAGAAAACTGCAGTGGTGGCTTTCAGATGGCAGACGCCAAAGCCCCAATCTCCACTGCAGCACGTTTGTTGGGATCAACAGTGTGCTCTTTATTTTTTCTTTCCATATTAGTATCATTGTGGTCTTGCCAACCGCGATCCGAGCGATTGATTGACCAATTGGGGCCCAATAAACACGGGTATTTATAAAAATGATATCGCATGCAATAATTCAACGCGCTGCACATCGAAGTGCTCGAGGAAAGGATGGGGTGCATTAAACGAACCCGAGCCCTGATGGAAGATTTTTCTCCAACCTAACATAATAATATAATATTTTAATATGATATACGATACTATTTTAATATTGCCGATATTATGGATAAATATGAACCTATAACTTCAGATAGCCATCGCTACTCCGTGGTCTTGTGCTCGTACTGGTACTCGAGTACGAGTACAGTACAGTACAGTACCTGCAGTCTAACCCATCCGATGGCACAACCTCAAGCCGCCGTCGAAACCAAGCCAATGTTCAGAACAAATCATTACAAACAAGGGTGGAGGGGAGCAAATATCAATAGCTTGTGAATGAAACTTGGTGAGTTGCGTAAATTCTCCCATTCTCTGAGCTCTCAAGCACCAGTACTACCCTTAATCTTCTCCGCCCGTAGATCACAGAGAGGGGGGCAAAGTCAATCGTACTCGTACTGTATGATGGGCTAGCTCTCTCCCCTATCTATCATACCCTCCAGTCACAGAAAAAAAGCTCTCAAGACCCAGGATCCCAACAAACGCAACAATTTGATAGACTACCTGGCACAGTACCTTACTTGAGCAACCAACTTTCAGTCTCTCCTGGAAACCCGAATTTCGCAAGCCGCCACCTCCCCCCCCCTTACTACTATTCCGACCAGGTTTGAAAACCTATAGTTTATCGATCCGCCGAAATACCGCTCTCCACCGAGAGAAATTTGTTTTTTTTCTCCCTCTCACTCGACAAAAAGTACAAACAACAATTGTCGAGGTTTGTTATTTCCACAATCGATAGGTCACGACACCTGGTCTGGGCAGTAAGGCAAATATTAACGCGAAACCGATCCTCATTCGAAACTGCTTATATAGGGGGAGGGGGGAAAGGAGGGGTGGCAACATAGGGTAAAGTTTTGCCGTAACTATCCCGTCCTACTTACCCTACTGGTAACTATGTGCGCTACTACCGTGGCCACAATTATGATAATCCTGACAAGCACAGAGATATCTCATCGAGCGATGGTACTCCGGAATCCTGATATTCCCCGCTGTTTCGGTATCATTATCGTATCATACAAGTAAGCTACGGTACTACCACCTCTTTTTCTTCTTCTTCTTTCCCTCTTCATCCCTTGCTATGATACAAGTTATATATATATACACTTGTAATGCCTATTGTAGCCTTCCCTCCACCTCCGCGGTATTCCTCCAATCCCACGCCACCAGTCGCCCCCCCCCCCCTCGCCGAGATCTGGGCTTGCAATGCGCTTCTAGGACGGGTGTGATACTGATTAAGATGGGGTATGGGGGTACAAGTATGGGGAAAAAACAAAACAAATGAATGGGGTCGAAAGAGAAAAGAAGAAAAAAAAGTGCACGGATCCAAGTTTGGTAACTGTACCGTTCTGGGGAAATGATTGGGAGATTGTGATGCGGATATAAGATTCCTATGGCTTGAAGGGGAAGTCGCCATGTGGGGTTCTCGTGGGACAAATGGGCATGGACGATAAAATATATTATATTCGCATGGTGGTGGATGAAATTATTAGATCCCGTACTCGTACAGCACAGTACTTGTACTATCCACGATAACTGAAAGTTATGATAGCTCTACAGTAACAAGGCAACGTAATACGCCTAAGGACACACGGGGATAACAAGGGAAAAACTAGGGGGGGGACGGCCCATTATCCTCTCTGATCCCCTACCACCACCGAACCCCCTCCTCCACCTTTCGTTGGGCTTTAGAGTATTTTTCGGTATGTACTGGGGCACGTTATCGGAATCCAGTATCGCAGGACACCGTGAACAAGACCGCCACCGCTGCATAAGGATACAAATCTTGCGATGGCCTACCAGTGCGACACCGTAAGTTGCCGTATGATACTGTGTAAATAGGGTATGTACCTGTAGCAACACAGTCAATCCATCACTCGCAAACAAGACTTGACCCCAAAACAACCCAATCCCAAAACAGGAACTAACCCATCCCTCCGTACATTCATTCTCAACCCTTCACCCCGTTCTACTCCACCCTACTCTACAAACAACATACGGTATCATACCATATTTTTGCCCCCCCCATTCGGGAGAGATTACACCGTGCACCCGCCATCTCCTCCGGTACTTGTCCTAGGCCGCAGGTACCCGAAAACAAGGGGGGGGGAGTATCTTATACCGTAATTTGTATTGGTGCTCAGATAAGCCACATATTTTTCCCCATATATTTCTTTAATCGCCGTTCTCGGGCACTTATGGCCTGGGAGAAGTATCACTATGTCTCAACAATCCCGCACCCCCCCTCGCTCCCCACATTTCATTGCCATATTCAACTCAGCCAGCACTGTGCCCGGGGGTAACGCTGCGAACCTCCCATACAGCGGGGTGTTTTGTCTTTCGTAGCTTTCTGGTTTAGCCCCACCCCCAACTACCGTTCGGGTGATCCTCAGCTTGAGCTTGTCAGTCGGTACAAGTACAGCACTCGGAGCGCGAGAAATGATTCGTGGACATCATCATCGCAACGATGTCCGCCTCCCCTACTTGTGCGAGTACCGGTACAGTACCGTATGAGAAAGATTCAGGGAGGAGAGGCTGCTATGGGTCACCGCTTGTACTCGTAAGGCCCCCTTCACGCAGCTCGCACGGACTGGCGTACAGTTAGGCACGATACCAGTGCAGTGCCGTTGACTTGGCCGGAGGAGAGAGAGGAAGGTGGGGGGGAGAAAGGGAGAAAGTTCCAAACGGTTGGGTTGTCGAAACATCGGACGTCGGGTATATCGCTCCCGCTCTCCCGTGAAGTTCTCTCTATTGTTTTTTCTTCTTCTTTTGTCTTTCTTTAGCGATTGTGTGCGCGCGTGCATGTGCTTCAGGTGTTCGCAAATTCTTGGCTGGCTTGGAGGGTGAGGGATGGAGGAGGCGGGGGGGGGAATCGATATCGTAACGTACCGTGGAGCGGGTGTGAGGGGGTGGGTGGGTACGTGCGTGTGCGATTGCGGGTTTGTCGGTTGGAGGTTGGGGTTCCTGGCCGCCTCGCTGCTGATTGGAGTGGTAAATTATCGTGTCCTCGTCCGGGGGAAGAAGCTACTCGAGCACAGTAAGTTAGCCTACCATCGTGACGGCGGGATCCCCCGCGATGCCTTGAGCACCCTTTGAGTGTTGGGGGCGTTTCTAAATTTACTGATACAGAACGGTTGTTGGATCGTGTGCTCTGATACTGTAGACACCGTAGTAGGGAAGTGAAGATTGGGGCACAGCACCTATCCAGCTCACAACGTAGACAGCCCAGGCCGATGGGCATGCAGGGCAGTAAGGCACAGTACTTGTAACGCGGAGTTGGATCAAGAAGCGCGCATCTGTCACACCTACTACTATGGACATCTGTTTGTAATGGAACAGCGTTCGTGAGCCCAGCTACTGTCAATCGCATAGCGCTAAAATTCAGCTCTCTTGCTCAGATCTTAATGTCATGCAATAGCGGTGGTACAGTACTCTGCTTTCACAAACGTCGTTCAATTACGATTATCATACCAGTACTCAGTGCTACTCGTACACCTTCGTACATACCCATGCCTAGAACCGAAGCCACCCATCCCCCTCGCTACAAGTACCTTCATCCCATACATTCCACCCATCCCTCCCATCTCACTAGAGTAAACAGTATCCATACTCGAGTACAGTCAACTAGAACTATCTGGCAGGCCCACTTTATGCCGTCGTGGAGCGGGAATGACAGGAGAAAAAAGGAAAAGAAAAAAACGCCAAATTCCCAAATCCAGCTCTATCGTCCGGGGGGGAAACGCTTTTTAGGTTGCTGCTCACGACAGGCTAATCCAAAGCCTGGACCCGGGAGAGCTTGGGTACATTACCCGTGTGGCTGGGTAGTGGAGGGCGTGAGTTGTGGTTTTTTTTTTTTTTTTTCTTTTCCCTTTTTTTCCTTCCTTTCCATATCGCGCCTCCTCGACGTGGAAAGTCAGTCACCCTTCTGGAAGCTCCCGAAGAAGTCGGGAGATTAGGGGAGGCGGGGTGTGCAGGAATTACGGAATATCGCGTGGGGCGTGGGAGGAAGGAATCGAGCAAGTGTTTTTTTTGGCGGTGTTATTGTCATGCAAGAGAAAAAAAGGGAAGAGATACTTGTACAATGGGTGCGATATCGGCTCCAGTATTGAGGCTGTGACGGGGGCCAGAAAATCTTCACATGGGATAGTCACTCACGTTCCGCTTCGAAGCGAGGCTGGAGTTTTCTGGTGTCGGGTTCGGGTAAGCCAGCCTTATGGAACTCGCAGTGAGGTTCTTGTCGGTGTCAACTTGCGATTATCTTGACTTGTTGCCCGTACCTGTACGGTGCTTTTGCGGCATCCTGCTGTCATAGTATCATACCGGTGTATATATAACAGTAGGGGTTTTCAAAGCTAAAGAAGTGTAAGTTTCCTAGCGTACTTGAGCATGTAAGGTAAGCTTGGCATGAACAAAAGTTGGTTAATGTACTCTGGAGTTACCATACCAGCAAGATACTATTCCTGTGTATCGATACCGAAGTCTAGAGGTCGGTAATTAGCAACATGTACTCACGGCGCCGGTTTGCTCTGTCCGTTCCAATAATGGTATCGCTCATGATCGGGTGTTTTAACCAATAAAGTGCATTGACTAGCCACAAATCCGGTAAGAGTGAAATAGCAAAGGACACCTTAAAACCAAACTGTAACATTGGCTGCATGCATTGTCTATCTATATACAAAACCAAACCCTCAAAGTCAAGGTCTCATGACAAAAACTCCAACTTATTACTACCTGTCAAAGTTATTGTTTCCACTGTGAAGAATATATCTATTAAGCTTTTCATAAAAGCTTTGACAACGCCTATCAATTAATTCCTGTGAAAACTCACTCCAAACTTGAACTAATGTAGTCTTTGCTTACTCAACTGTTTCTTGACTAGCGCTGGTAATCTGGTAGGTCGCAATCTCATCTTTACAGTCATCCCAAAGTCATTTAATTTGATTAAGATCTGGAGATTATTATGGCCATTCAAACTTGATGATTCCCTTTGTATGGCATATATCATGATCAACTCTCTGAATAGTCTGGTGTGCAGGAGCATTATACTCAACAAGATAGGTAACTGGCATGCCAGTTTTTACTTGAAGCTTATCGATTCATGGATATAAGAGAGGATTCAGTACGTGGTTTCGATAGGATACCCAATTAACACCTCTACTGCTGCAATACTGAAATTGTGGTTCCTGATCCTCTTGATGTGGACCTTGTAAACATCTTCTCCTCTTCTCCTCTCTACCTTTTTTTCTATTCTGTTCCTCAATATTTTCATTGATTTCTGTAAGGACCTGGTGCTGTCAGATTCCTGGAATCAATACCTGTATTTGCTTGAATGTTTGATATTGGATTTGAATATTGTTCTCATAGTTGATAATATCTCTATGGCGTAGTTGGTCCTCAGTTGTATCCTTCTCCTATACATGGCAAGGCTCCTTATATCCTAAGCAAAGGGCAAATTAATACATAACACGAATTGTTTGATAATCCTGCTTATCATAAAGCACCCATTAATTAGAATTGACACCTCACTTTCTGGTAACATTGTACGATGTTGAGTAGAATTAAACTCAATCTACATCTCATCTCTGAACACAAATGCTCTATCACCATATTTAATACCATTTGCAAAAATGCCAGACATGCCTTAATATGAAGTGGAGTTAAAAAGGGCTTATGAGTGGCCTTTTTGCGAAACAGATTGCGATAGTCATGAAATACTTTCTCCAAGGTGGACTAGGTTGCATAGATATTTAACTTCTTTGCAATAATGATAAATGGCATCTGCCAATGCTCTTCATCCTTTTAGAATAACTCTACTAATATAAGACTTTATTCTCCTCCTTCTAGAAATCTTGCTTGCTGTCCACCTCCACCTATATCTTCAAGACAGTACAGGATACCATCAAGATCATCTTTATCTATTGCTCACTCCTATAATAATTAGTTATCTTTTGATATCCATAATTAACTCTGATAGAAGTATATCTTAGCTTATTTAATAATCCTTCTGGCTGTTCTTTCATTAACATTAATCTTCTTGGCTATCTTATTAAAGACAAAGCCAGCATACCAACTTAATGCCAAAATTACAGCTCGCTTGAGAAGTGAAACATGAGTAGCAGATCCACGACCTTGAGGCATTTCAATAAGTCTTCAACAAATGACTTTCTAAAGAGCAGTAATACAAATATGGTATCTTAACTACCATGATGTTTAGAACTTTAATTTTGACTCATGAGGTTGCAGGATTGTGGAGGCTAGCACAGCTCTTCTGAGAATTTATGAGTAAGATAGTAGAGGTTCTTGAGATTTAGAGTTTTCTGCACTAAGTAGGAATGGTAGCTGCCAGAGGTTTTCCAATGAACTTGAAGGGAAAAAATGACTAACAACAAGTGACATTATTTTTGGAATGGATAGAGCAAACTGCCACCATGAGTAAAACCTTTTCTTGATATAAAATAACACAATCAGTGTAAAAGGTTGACTAATGTAACGATCCCTCTCTGGATAGTTAGTGCTTGGCGACAGGGAATGATACTTCTCTTCCTGTCTTCTTCTTTCTTTGTCTTACGATAGCTTTAGGCCTCTACCTACGGTACCGATAGTACAAGACCCTTGTCTTCTACCGGGAACGCCTATCGTAAGCTTTCTCTAACTCTTCTTCATAAGGCGCCTTCCTTGGCGTAACGATAACGTTGCAATAAAGATAACGATCGTATAGGTATTTTATATTCGTTAAAGTAATAAGTAGGAAAAGTACTTAGAACAAAGCGTGAAGAACCTATCTTCCTCGGCCTCATTGGCCTCCTTATATAGTATTCTTCCCGCCTGTAGTCATGTGACCTAATGTGGTCACATGTGCGAAACCAAATCATAACAAACTAGTCATGTGACCAAAGTGATCACATGCTCAAAACCCATGACCTTATAGCGAGGTCATGTACAAAACTCATAAATCAATCATAACGCAATAAACAAGTCATATGACTCGACTGAGTCATATGCGCGAAACCCATGACCTCATAATGAGGTCATGTGCAAAACATAAATCATATGCGCAAGGCTTACCCGCAAGGCATACTCGTAAGGCATACTTGTCCAGCGCATGTCCCATGACTCATACTTGAGCCATGTGCGAAAGCCTCACAAATCCCACACATAACAAATCATATAACCCTAATGAGTCATATGTGTGAAACAATAATGTACCTGTGACTCATAACTATGCGTCACCTGAAAACTCTTTTCTCGCTAAGCCACATTTGTGACAACTAAATTCAAACATTAATAAATCAAAATATCTTCTCTTTCACAACAAGTATGTTTTTTTCAACTTCTCTGTTAGGAATACCGAGATCTGATACCTAGGAACCATCCTAGGTAGGGTAACCCCACCCAGAATTGGAATCTCTGGTCTCCAACACTTGTAACCGGTACAGGTACTCGGGTATGGTTTGTTTTAAGCATCGTTTGATACTTGGTTTTGTTTTATGTTTTGTTTTAAGTATCGCTTTGATACTTGGTTTGTTTTAAAGTATTGTTTGATACTTGATTTTGTTTTATGTTTTGTTTTAAGTATCGCTTTGATACTTGGTTTGTTTTAAGTATCGTTTGATACTTGGTTTTGTTTTATGTTTTGTTTTAAGTATCGCTTTGATACTTGGTTTGTTTTAAGTATCGTTTGATACTTGGTTTTGTTTTATGTTTTGTTTTAAGTATCGCTTTGATACTTATTTAGTTTCACCAAAGTGTATCAATTGATACCTTTGATTAGTTTCGTTCATGCTAGACATGAACAGATTTGTGTATTTAAAGACCGCCTGTTTCTACGATAGAAAAGGCAGACTTCGACAGACAGTATTTCAATATACTTGGTTGAACGGTTACTTCTTTGTTCCTTAGTACACCCTCGAAGTCTCCTTTAGTTCTCAGCTCTCGCCTCCTCTCTGGAAGAGCAGGCCACCTGCCAACTATCGTATCTATTACCAATAACGTGATTAGCACCTTGTGAACACGTTACAACACTCCCATCTTGCCTCCTTACAGGGCCCACACATCATCCTACATATCTATTTTAATTGCGTCCTGTAATTATCTGGTGACAAAATTAAAGGTTTTAAAATAACATTGTATACGTCATTACTGTCTGTCTGACTGGATTCTGTTCACAGGATATATAAGGAGTGACCTTTGGCTAGGTCTGAGAAGTAGAACGGAGTAAATCTGTCAACAACTCAGAGAGCTACAAGGCTTCAAAAATGTGATATCTTGGGAATAGGCAATAAGTAACAGGGCATTTTTACACAATGATATTATATCGAATGTTGAAGGATCTCAATGAGAAACCAATATATTCGCACCCACTCTAAGATAGCTAGAAGAGTCCAGAACTTCAAGGAATACTACTATAGAAGTCAATGGACTTCATAGAGTGTTATAACTAGGTCTAGGAATTAGTTATGGTTGCAGAAATAGTTCCTAATACTAGAATGGTGATTGAAATCCTGTTACCCAAAATAATCAAAGGTTGCCAACTGAAGAATTATCTATTAATCCGGTAGAATAGCTTCTTGCAAATTACTAGGAATTTATCTAGAAGATATCTGTTGCTTGGATTCAGAGTCATGGGGGTTTAAAGTCAGACGACCTTGGAAGGTTGCAATTACGAGTACCTCTGCAGATACAATCTGCAGATGAAACTGATCATTTCATTAATAACTGAGACAATTGAAGCCAACTCAGTTCAACTTGAGAACTGGACCATAAGTTTAAAGACTCTGAAGATCAGATAATTACTATTGGGAACAGTATAGTTCCTGGTTTGGCAAAATAGTAATTACCAAAGAGGGTGTGGTGGTTTTCAGGGTCTTCAGGTATTTGTACCTTTGAAGAATACCTGACATTGCGAGTTATAACCAAAGAGGTACATAGTTGTATAATAGAGAGATGTAGTCTGTGAACACTCAGACGTGTAATATAAATATTGAAGTACCTGGCAAGCTTTTAGACATTATCAAGCAAAAGAGAAGAGACCTTAACAATATAATATTGCTTTACAATTCTATTCTACTTTACCGACTTTACTATTACTCTTAGTAGTCATAAACGAAACAAGTATAGTTCGAGCCTTCCTAGACAATCTCCGTCTACAGAAACGAATTTTGATTGGCCTAGACAACTTTGAGTCTATACAGGTTGTCTCCGCCTAACAGTATGTGACATCAATTGAAAAACTTTCACCCACACTACGAACAAGAACTTTTACCTTTATGCACTAACATACCTTTTCCTTGCCACAAGGGGTCTCAAATATGATACCTAAAATATTGGAATGCAATTGGCTACAGCAAATATGTACACTACTGAAGACTAATGCATGTCTGAGTGCTTGCCATTTTACTATGATTTACTCACTTAATTTTTAAAACCCCTAGTATTATATCTTGGTCGCTGCCTACGTTTTATGGCATAATATTATGGAGGGAATTTGTTTGTGCTTCCATCTTGCCACCACAACACGCGCAGTACGTACATTAATATCCACTCTTCGATTCCTGGTAAAATCATTGAGCTTAAACTGCCTGCACAGTAATGTACAGTACAGCGCCCGTTCTCCTTTAGGAAAAACCGCAATGGACAATGGGGGTATGCACTTGTACGAAATTTGGCGAAATGGCTCAATTAACATTATATCTGTTTGCATCCCCCTCTTTGTACCTCGGGCAATTGGCATTGATCTACTGGTATGTACCGCAGGCCATTCAGTTACCGTTCTCTATCGTACGTAGGGACTGGCTATCTAGAACCTCAATTACTAAGTGGTATCGGACCCAGCCACGCTTAACCATTTCTCAGCTCAGGCAATGAGAGGCCGGATAAATTGCTAGGAATGGGGGGGGGGGACAGAACGGGAGCCCCGCGGAGCGTTGGACCTGCGCCCGCCCGCACACTTGAAATTTGAGGAGAGAGCCCAGGAACGGGCAGATTCCGTTGTTCTGGATAGCACCTCCAAGACGTCTATCTTTCTTCACACACGGAATAACTGGTGAAGGGCTAGGTTGAGTCGCAGTCAGCTAGCTGTCGTACCGGTAGTCTCGTATAATTGGATGGGATTTTTCGTCTTCCACCCAGACTATCGCTCCCCTCGCCCACCAGATAGCACCACAAACATCCCGCAATAAGCAGGGACCGTCCCCCCCCCAACCCACCCGCAGTGTGGTCTTGGCAGGGCCCATTGTAGAAGCTCAATTTCACTCGAGGGGGATATCATATACCGGTACTCGAGTAAAAGAAGCTCTCTTTTTCCCCCTCCCCTTACTTGTACGTTACATGTACAGTACAAGTACAGTACACGCGTGTCCTACCATGGAGTAATTGGCCACCACGAAGGCGTCAAATCAATCTCAACAAGGGCCCATGTCTTTTCTGGCTCACCCCCTTCTCTTCCTTCCTTCTCTCCTTCCCCTTTTAGTCTACTCTTTCAGGCTGATAGTGATTCTGCAGGGAATGGTACTCACCATTATCGGAAGTTCACCACTCAGCACCGATTCCACGGGAAGCGTTTACAAAAGGTACCGTACTGGTAATACCCACGCATAAATAGATCGTCGCGGCAGATAGCCGACACGGAAACATACACACACTCGAGAATGCAAGGGGAGAAACATTAATTCTGGACTACCAATATGGGAATGAGGTCACCCTACCGTGTTTTATTTATTTATCGGGTTGGTTAGTGGGTGCTAGGCACCGTTCTGTTCTCAATCACTTAGCGTTCCCGGGGGTTTGACATAGGGTACGGGGTATGATACAGCGCGGTAGATCTTGAGACTACTACTCCAGTACAAGTAACATGGCGGATTTTCCATGTTTCAAAAGAATCACCAACCAGTTGCCGAGATAAAATTGGGCCCGAGCGTGAGATGGAGAAGGGGAAAAAAAAAAAGAGGTTAAAACGGGGAAAGCGGTGAGACATTAGGACGCGCCATCAAGTGAGCAATACGTTAGATCATATCATGTCTGCACCAGTCTCCCCAAGGTGCAGTACCGGTAGTTTCACCTACAGAAGGATACTTGAGAGGCGGACTCAGGAGTACTCCAGTAAGTACAGACATCTCGAAGCCGGGAGTAACGGCAATATTGGTATCACACTCCTGCTAGGGCCATATCGTACTCGAGTACAGTAATCAATGACTCCCGGAATACGGAGAGGGCTGACACAAAAAATAGACCAATTAATATATTTATGATAAGTATAGACTTTTTTAAAGGGTCCTTTATCGTACACAAGGCACCAGCAGCGGTCACAAAGGAACGACACCCTTGACCCCTCACTCTACCTCCGATAAGAGAATCAATAGAGGCATTCAGCCCCGGGGTCGAAAACCGTCTCCTTGGTGTCAGGTCTCGAGCGGATCTATCGTACCAGATTTGTTGTTACACACACACCCAAAGTCTTTCGACCTGAAAGACTTGTTGTGCCCGCCCTTGCCGGTAGTCCGTCGGTGCTGGACCCAGAGACCTGAAAAGTGTCCTTCCTTAACGGGGAAATAAATTGCTAGGGTTCCAAGTTGGGCTAATTCCGCCGGCCCTTGGCCGCCCTGGGGGGTGAAGGGTTCGTTTTTCAATATTGGGGTTGGGTATCCCTAATTCGAGAGCCGAATTCGTATCATACCGTCGTGCTGTGCGCATGCGGAGTTCGACAAGGTGGAGGAATAGGACTTCACTGCATAAATTAAATTAAATTTTCCTGAAGGTTGCGAAAAACTTGCTGGAAAGGAGGGTATGGTACAAGTCCTGCTTTCCTTGCTCCCCTTCAGAAACTCTCTTTTTACTGTAATTAGCACGGTTCGTAACCTTCAGGAAATTTACAATAAACTCTAAATGGATCGGAAATGGCATAGCCATCCCACGTAGGCACAGTAGAATCCCAAACTTGCAATACGTGAACACCACAGACCAATCGGGAACCCGAAACCCTCCTCTCCCCCATCGGAATATTCCGATCATCGAGCACGCGGCTTACAGTGCTGTATCATACAACCCTCCAACCCCTCCTCCGCAATCCCGAAGCTTCGGTCCCCGGCGATCTTGACCGGAGCCTTTTTAGGCACCGTTCGGATCCGACCCAGATCCGCTTATTTGTTTTCCACTCCCGAGGAGCCTGGAAAAACTCCATTCTTGGGCCATAAAAACACCTGTGAAACAGTCACCGCCCCAATTTCTGCACAAAAGAACCAACACAGCTTTTTTTCATGTTTATTCTCTGATCCCCTCCCAGGTTGGCTTCCGAATTGGGAACTCTGAATGTTTTCGGTAGGTCGTTCAACTTCTTCTCTCGCGATGTGACTCGACGGAGGGGTGGTTTTGTTCCCTCCGGATAACTAGTTGAACATCGAGTGAGATATTGTGGGAAATGGCAAGTGCTGGGACGTTATGATGCGGTATGCCTTCCAACTAGTTGTGATTCCGAGCTTGCTGAAATGCTCCGCTGACATCATATTGGTATTGGGGTGTTTGGGGTGTTTTTTTTTTTTAGAGGCGCCCGGGGACTCCCGCTCCGTCGGGTTCAATCTTTATTTATCCTTGTTATGCCGACCCGGCTTCAACATTTCTCCGTCGGGGTGTTTGTGTGTCGGCTATAGTGATCGTGATGGACGTTGAAGGTGGCCCACCGGTACAGTACCAGGACCCGATGGAATTAGCTCACGGTCACTGCTTCGATGGGATGCAAAGCTATGATACGATACATACGGTACAAGTACCAGTTACTCCTCCCACACTCACCCGGACTGTGACCTATCTTGCGTTGAACCAATATACAAGTATCATACTCTCTATTCCGTCATTTGTTTCTGCCTAGACCTCCTGCGCCTTAGAAGAAAAATTCTTCCACCCTCCATCTGTTTCACATTGAACCTCAAATACCCTGCGGCTCTGGTAGAAAGAGGAAGAAACCGTTCTTCAGTGTGACGTCTCGGGGAAGCGCTAGCCGCGGATTAACTTTCTAGCAGGTTATCGTGCTGAGCGCACGGATCCTCTCAGCTCGGCGCCAAAGAGATCAACACGGCGAGGAGTAGGCGGACCTGCTCAAGGTCTGAGGTCCCGTTCCCGGAAGGAAAAAACATCAAAATAAGAGCCAGCTGATATCTGTCCCTTACTTATTTTTCGCATAATGTTCATGCGTGGCTAATTAGACTAGGATTCAAGCTCAAGAGATTAGGGTGGCGATAAGATCTTGTTGGGCTTTTTCGCTTAATCGATTTTCCTTATTTCTTTCCCTCCACCAGCACCGGTACTTTTTTAGCGGCCTGCGCCGCGGCTGCCTATCTGTCTTATGCGTTGGGGTGAGGCGTCGGGATGAGATGATGTGCTGCACTCTATTGTCCTGTGTGGTGCTCCATCTAGAGTATTGTATGATACCGGTAGCCTGGTACATGCCACTTTTCCAATAATTTTTACACTCTGGACCGGTTCTGGCCTCGGAGTTATGCGGTTTTTCTTGTAGTCCTCGGCATGACTGTGCCGGTACTTTACGGTGTGGTGCTCTAGGCCCCTACTATACCGTCCATCGACCAACTCACCCACCACAACCAACCCGACCTCGAAAGCTGCGCCACATCGCACACATCTCTGTCAACCAGCTCAGCCCCTCCCCGGAACACTCCAGCACATGCAATCACTCGCGCGCATGCACACTTGCACATGTGTTGCGCTGTACTGTACTCGAGTACAGTACTCGTACAGTACTCGTACATGGCAGTATTTCTAGCCACCCCCCTCCTAGGAGGAACCAGGTTGCGGGTATCAGAACTGTTTTGAGCGAAAAAAAGTAACTTTGGAAATTCGACTATATAGGAATGTATTGGAGGAAGAGAGGAGAAAGGGGAAATTAAGAATAATGCGACCATCATACAAAGTACAAGTACTGTACAAGGGGCGGAAATAGTCCGGCTACGTCTCTGGATGGATTGGGGTATCCTAGGGGCGCAATGCAACGGTGATCGCGCAGGGATGGACCCGAGTATGGTGGGGTCTACACGTATCCAATTGTGCAAGTGTAAGCACCCTATCGTACTGTGACGCCTAGAGGGCTATCGTTTGAGATTTCTCTTGGGTCATTTTACACGTACCCAGCAAGAGATACCGGTGCCTGAACATTCGCGCCCGAATTTAACGTATGGGCGCCCAGACACGCCCAGCCAATCTGCTGTATGATACTCGTACAGTACAAGTTTTTGATTCCCTGTGTTCGGGCACAACTTGCTGGGTACTGCACAGTTACCTGTATCGCTGAGTTTAAAATTTTGTGTTATTATAATATGATAAGATGTGGTAATAGCGTTTGGTGTGTTACGGAGTGTCTCAGGGCATCAACACTTGAAGTAAATTTACCGGTAACTTAGTACAGTCGTTGCTGTAGACGGATATAGAATTGTTATAAATTTATTATAAATTTTTGGAAGAAAGGAAGGGGTGAATACTTGGGCCTTATCTGGGTTGTTTTTAATTATGGGCGGGGTTCTGAACGGTTCACTAGATTCTGCCCCCCATAGAAACTATTGCAATGCGTGTGTTTGTTGGTAAATTAGTAGCAAATTTTGTCCGGGAAGTGTTCCACTGTAGGCTTCCTAGCGACGCAAGTTGAAAGAAAGGGAAATATTCTCAAGGGCTGTGTTTACTACTACTGTACCTTGTCATACCTCGGCTTTAGATGTCCTCACCGGGAAGGGGACTTTTCCCTTGGGTTCTGTTAAAAGAAGATATGACGGTAGGATGGGGAAATAAAGGAATGGAGTCCTGGTTGCTTGTCTACGCTACTCTAATTGGGTATATCTGGTTAATTTGTCCTCGGGTTTGGGAATTAAAGGCGGTAGGAACTGAGATACATGTCTGGTGCTCTGGAGTGCCAAACTTGAGTATGTGGAGGACGTAGGAGGGAATCGAATGATATTATTCCAAGTATCACATCATATTCGATCATTTCTGGACCAGTCACTGGTCACAGATCCCCTCTGTGTCGAGTGGTCGCGTGAGCGTAGTCCGGTGCTGCTCACCTTCCAAGAGTCTGAAAAAACACAGCAAGCGACATAGGATTCAACTGGGGATTACCTAATTGCCTGGGGGTTCAAGTCTGATTTGGACTGTACTCGTACGGGGGGAGCTTCGGCCACAATTCAGTTGATTACTGATAGCCACGCAATAGCGGCCCCGTTTTCTCCAATGAGCAGCCAGTCAGAGGGCTGGTGGGGCGGGGAACATTGCGTGTATGCACCTCACTTGGTTTGCTGCTCTTTAGCAGTTCACGCATCTAGTTTGGACGGATGCGCGATAAGGAATTTGGGATGACCTTGGAATACAGCACAGTAGGGGTTTCCCATATTCACTCTGAGTGAGTGGTTCTCCTCTAGGGGGGTGAGATTGGTGTCCCAACTGCTTTGGTATTGATTATGTTTCCTGCGCTTCGTATAGTGGCCTCTGGTTCTGCTTTGTATTTCGTTTGGTGGGAGCATAGGGAGAGATTCGGAGGTGTGTGCTCTGCCCAGCAAGTAGCCACCCCGCTGGGGCACTCTGGGCTGCGCTTCGGGGATTGACAGAAAACTGCAGCTGAAGACTTGCTCTCTATCGTGAGGTGTGGTCTATACTGTTGTGTGCTCCCTCCCTTCTCCGGCGAGGATATCGCGTGTGCGCCCCATCTGGGCAGGAAGTGCGAAGTTAACTTTTGTCGATGGCGAGCAGACGGGATATGACCAGCCAGAAATAGTAACGCAACCTCGGACACTGCAGCTAGTTCATCAGCTACAGTGTTATGTCATACCACAGCTCTTCTCACGAACCCCGTGCCCCCACAAAAGTATTTTTTGCCCAGTGCAACAAGACGGAATCACCAATTATCACTCGAATTATCCGCAAGTTGTTCCGAGGGCTCCATCCTAGGGACTGGATTACATCCACCTGGTCCCAGAATCTCCTCTTAGGAGACACTGAACGTCCTCGAGTTTGACTGCACAATATTTTCCTCCGGGGGAACACGGTGGCCCCTACTCGTACGAATTGCCTACATAAGGGCTGGGGCGGACTCGCCACAGATGGAGATATTGGGCAAGACTCGGGTCAAGGGTCTAACACGTGGTGGTATGAAGCGTTTCCAGATACCCAATCTAGCGTCGGAGATACCGGTCCCTTCCGTGTGCCGCGACGGAGGTTTGTGGCGGGGATTGGCCGGTTTCCGCCTTCTTCTGCCAAGTGCCACGTGAAATTGATTCTTTTCCGCAACCAACCGCTATACCGGTACTCGTACGTAGTAAGGAATTAAGGTCCACGCGCTTTAGGGCCGAATCCCTCTTTGGGGTGAATGGGCCTGGAGGATGGAATGGGTAGTGCAGAGGGTGGCGGGCGTCCCATATAGTAGGTGTAAGTCGGGATGGTGGGTGGGTTCAGCTATCGCCACGCTATTCCATACAAACTCAGCTCTTCTCCCCCGGACGCGGAGGGGAATTGAGCTCTGAGAAGATATTGGCCTGCCTGGGGCGTCTATTGGCCTGATCCTCGGAGCTAGAAATGTTTGTTTTCAACAGTTATGTTACCGGGGAGTCGTTAACTTCCACAAGATAATGTAAGCCAGGGTGTACCTGTTCTTGGAGAGAGAAGTCAATGTCTATGGGGAGCAATGACAGAGGGAATTGTCGAAGTATGGCAGGGAAAGATGTACGGTATGGTTATCATGGATCGGTCGGCAGGGCGCTGAGCGTGGGAGTGTAGGGGGGGGGGGTGCAGATCAGCTACTATGGTTTATTCCGTAATTTTTTACCTTTTCTAGTGTCTGATAAGTTCCGGCATTACATGTAACACGAGTGGTAGGAGGCAACCAATGAGTTGGACATGGTATGATACTATTCATTTTTTACTACCCGTAGGGAGACTTCTGGTCGTTGGCTTAACACGGCCGCTGAGTGATTATCGGTGGCGCTGCTGGTAGAGATGCGTTGATGGTGTTGGACTAGCTGGTTAGTCATTGGTTGTGGCAAGGAGATTCTATCCGTAGTTATCTGTGGAGTTGGTTCGTGGGATTACAAAAGCTATTTGCATCCCATGAAGAGAGTACTGTACAGTATCGCCTTAAATGGTGTCTTCCTTATATCTGGGCAACTAAAATTAAAAAGGGCAAAATTCGAGAGGCGCTTCCGGGACACGGGATAGTTCTATTGTTCTTATAATGGGAACCTCACCTGGTATCTCCACGACGGGCCACTGTACTATGCTTTGAGTGTGAGGGTCGGTATAAATACCTAACTCTACTATGACTATAACCGCATTATTGGTTAGCGGGCTCTATCATGTGGGTTCTGCTCGAGTACTGGGAAAACCCCCTTCAGATCAAGTGAGCCATGAGGTAAATGGATAGGGGGAATTTGGCTGTTTACCATCGGTGGTGAGCCATTTTTTTGAGAATAATGAAGATGGTATCATATGAAAACCTCAGCTCTCTCAAAAAAAACTTAACTTATGAAGAAATTTCCCTTGCAGTTGCTGATGGATTTCTCTCTCTTATAATCAAATTCATGCCACATCTCATGGGATAATCTAAACAGTAGTTGAGCTAGCTTGAGACACGGTGATAATTCATGCCCGCATTGTGGCCTCTCGCCCGCTTAAACTGTTTTTAATACTAGAGCTGTTCTGAGCGGATCACTATGTTTCTGCTTACTGTCTCATGGAAAATGCGTGGAGCCTATTTGTAAAGCACAGCACGATAAACACTTATGAGGAGACGATATCACCCGTAGTGGAATTTTGGTAATGATTATGGATGTAGAGACGATGTATGGTATTTTTGGGCCCTTAGAAATTCATGAAGTCACCCTTTACCACATTGAAAAATAAAGAAGATTGATTCGAGATCTCCCATTTTGCTGCCCTTTTCACATTGGGGTAGGGTCAACCGCTTTGCGTACTTGATCCCTGGTCTGCCCTCTACATTTTCTATGTCTATATTGGGTTACTGCTATGGTGTCAGCTTACAGTGATAACTCAGTCTTAGGATACCAGTGGAGCGGTATGGTATTTCATAGAGACTCTTATGATTCATAGACAGAGCTTATTGTTGGTCTTGTTCGTTTATGATACATTCGAAAAAGTGAGCAATGTGAAGGTGCATCTCAGAAGTTCACGCAAGCTACAAGACTGCTACGGTTCAAATATTGATATGCTTGTTGAAATGGCTGCATGCTTTATTAAGCCAATAATGGATGTAATTGGACAATCCGGTGCTCGTGTAGTAAATATGGGTAAAAAACCTTTCCGGTGTAAAATGCCAGACAAATGATAGAATATTAATGAACGGCGCGGTGCCCGTATATTATCAATATGTTATTGCTTGAAGTTATCGGCTGTAATTAGATTTTGTTATTCGAGAGGGTTTATCGCAGCTATATTCCGCTATCAGCAGCTCGGGCATTGTTCATACCGGTATGGTACCGGTATTGTTCGAATGATACAAATTCTGGGTCAAAATTTCTCGTGTTTTTGGTATGCACCTACATAATTTGTATGGAATGACGACTTACTCGGGTAGGATTAGGAATTTTTCGAATGAGAAGAATAAAAAGAAGTGCCAAACTGCTCTGATCACTCGTGTCGGATGGATTGGTTGAACCATCTCGGGGCCGAAAGTCACGAGCAGAATAGTAAATAACACCCACTGTGTGCAGAGCACTCAAACTTTCAAGAGGGCTTTCCTCTAGATATAAGAGGGAGAAGATAGTTTAGTAATCAGTAATTAATACCAAATCGGCCAGCCCTTTCAATCTCTGTGCTCCCGGAGTAGGAGGATTGCAATCTATGGATTCCAGCTTATCCTGGTCCTCTTACACGACTTGACGTATTTCTGCCTAGGTTCTTGGGAAGCAATCTCTTGCTTCAATTCACTGCCTTAGAATTCGTGACAAATTCTGGATGCGGTTGGAGTCTTGTGGTGAATCGAGACACTGGCACAGAGGAATACCCAGCTTTTTCTTTAGCTCGGTCTAGACATCTTTCCCTCTATATCGTGGGACTGTATCCTCAATATATATAGGCCATTAGTAGAATCATATCCGTGGTGTTCATGGCGGGCAGGCCGTGTTAGGGGAGTTGAAGACATGGTACTGTACTGTACAGGTAGCTTGGTTGCGCTGTGGGAGGTTCAGTTGTGCGAGTCATGAATCTTAGCGCCAAGATCGGACAAAGTGCTCTTCTACAAGGCTTCAAAGACCTAATCGCTCCTGGTTTTATTCTCCCTCGTGGAACTATGCATACAACAACCGACCCTACCATAAAACAATCTAAGAACCCATTCATTTTCTACAACCCCCAAAACAGCAAGAAATAGAAAATGGCAACTGTTTTAATACCAATGTTTTTAACAGTGTGAGGAATACCGTGACCGATGAGAGGTCTGAAGTTTTGGCTTGGTTATCTTCACTTGAGCCCAGGATACGGCACCAAGATATCCAAACCCGCAGGGTCGCCGAGGTGGGAGACTGGCTCTTGCAAACTCAGGAATATCTGGATTGGTTTGATGGTAGTCGCGGGGGTGAATCTGATAATTCGGCTTTGTTTTGCTACAGAGATCCGGGGGTTGGCAAGACCTATATTAGGTAGGGGGTAGGATACGCAAGGAAAGAAATGTGTTGCTGATAATCTGTGATGTTAGCTCCATGGTGATAGATACGTTATGCAAGCAGGCCATGGGACGAAATGCTGCCATTGCGTGCTTCTCCTTTGACTTTGCCGGCCAGGAAGAGCAATCCCCGCCTGCTGTTCTGGGTTCAGTGTTGAAACAGATTGTTGCCGGACTGAGCGAGATTCCGGAAAGAATACTCAAAGCTTTTCGGGGCCGGGAAAAGGTCATTGGAGGCCGGAGGCTAGTGCTCTCGGAAATTGTGGAGATCTTGCAGGATATCTCGTCCTCACGGCCTACCTTTATTTGCATTGATGCTCTGGACGAGTGCCTAGCAGGGAATCGGGTGAAGCTTCTTGATTCACTCAAACAAATTCTCCAGAAGTCACTAGGCGCTCGGATATTTCTGACCGGGAGACCACATATCGGGGCAGTGGCTAGATCCATATCACCAGATTCATGCAAACGAAACTAAAAGAGGATGCGGTACCAGACGCGATGGACGAGAGTTTGGGGGAGGAAATTGTAACGAATATTCCCGAGATAGTTTCGGAGACGTAAGTAGGAAGTAAGAGGGCCTATAGTAAAAGCTAAAGTTGTGTGCTGAAAAATGTATCTAGATTCTTGCTTGCGTTCTTGGATATCGAGACTATCCTACAGGAAACGACCATATACCGCAGGAGACAAAAGCTTAGGGCAATGAAGAATGGCTTAGATTTAGGGGGTGCATACGAAGCGACTCTGGGAAGGATAAAGGCGCAGGGCGGGGGTAGAGCAAGACTTGGGACAGCTGCTCTGATGTGGATCTCCCATTCGGTACGGCCTTTGCGGGTGGAGGAATTATGTCATGCTCTGGCAATCGAGATAGGATCTACTGATCTCAATAACGATAATATCCCCGCGATGTCGACTTTGATAAGCTGTTGCGACTGTGAAGTTGATCCATTTTACACTCCAAGAGTATCTTTGCACACATCCCGACCTCTTTGATAGAGCTCACTCGACGATGGCGGAAATCTGCTTGACTTATCTCAACCTCCAGAGTATCAGAGATCTATCGACAGGCCCGTCCCCTGACGCCCGAGGGGAACCCTTCCTTGAATACTCTTCTTTGTATTGGGGAACACACGCTTGAATGGAACTCTCAGATTGCGCAAGAACACTTGCGCTCAAGTTTCTTAATCAGTTCGATGATCACATATCTGCCGTACTCCTTTGGATGTTAATCGGTGGGGGGTTTCGAATTCGCAGTAGTCCTCCTGGTCGAAGGCTATTTTCGGCGCTACACTGCATCTCATACATGGGAATCCCTGGAGTTGCAGATATTTTGATAAAGATGAAAAGATGGGATGTGAACCAAATAGATAATGCGGGTATGACGCCACTCATATGGGCCGCAAAATATGGGCATGAAGAGGTAGTGAGATTGCTCTTGCAAGAAAAGCAGGTTCATCCCGATCAGCGGGACACGGGTTATGGCCGGACAGCCCTCTCGTGGGCTGCTGAAAATGGGCATGAGGAAGTGGTGAGGTTATTTCTTGGCCAGAGGTTTGTGAATCCCGGGAGCATAGGTCGTCGGTGGGACAAGGCGCCGCAAGCTATGGATCTACTATTTGGTAGGAGATATGTCAACCCCGATAGTTCGGATCAGTGCGGCCGAACACCAATCGCGTGGGCTGCCGAGAGTGGCCATGAGGGAATAGTCAGGCTACTGTTGGAGCGGAGAGATATCAATCCCGACCCTCCGGACACAGTTTTTGGCCAAACACCGCTCTCGTGGGCTGCCGGGAATGGTCATGAGGGAGTAGTAAAGCTACTGCTGGGGCGGGAAGATGTCAACCCCGATAGTTCAAGTATATTCGGCTAAACACCGCTCTCCTGTGCTGTCAGGAGTGGTTGTGAGAGGGTTGTGAAGCTACTTCTGAGGCGGGAAGATGTCAACCCCAATAGCTCAAGTATATCCGGCGAAACACCACTCTCGTGGGCTGCATGGACAGGCTATGAAGAAACAGTGAGGCTACTGTTGGAGCGGGAAGAAATCAACCCCGACATCCCAGACACCGGGTATGGCCGCACGCCGCTCTCTTTGGCTGCCGGGAATGGTCATGAGGGAATTGTGAAGCTACTTGCGGGGAGGGAAGGTGTCAACCCCAATAGTTCCGATAAATGCGGCCAAACGCCGCTCTCATGGGCTGCCTGGGGGGGGCATGGGGGAGTAGTGAGGCGACTAATGGAGCGGGAAGTTGTCAGCCCCGATAGTTCAAGTAGGTCCGGCCAAACACCGCTCTCTCTGGCTGCCGAGAATGGCCACGAGGGAGTGATAAAGCTACTGCTGGGGCGGGAAGATGCCAACCCCGATAGTTCGAGTAGGTCTGGCCAAACGCCGCTTTCGCGGGCTGCTGAGAATGGCCACGAGGGAGTGGTAAAGCTACTGTTGGGGCGGGAAGATGTCAACCCCGATAAACTAGACCGCTGGGGCCAAACACCTCTCTCGCGGGCTACTAAACGTCAGCGTGATGGAGTCGTGAAGCTGCTAGAGGTCCAAAAACCTGCAAGACCCGGGGTGTTTTAGTGATCCTGGGGCACAGGCTTTCCCGACGTCATCAGACACGGTCATATGTCACTTTCATAGTGATAGCAGACACTTTCCGGCTGCTCATGCCATCCCCTCAGTGTCTGTTACCTTGATTCTTGCTTAACACCCCGGAGTTTATGACCTTGTCTCGTGGAAGCCGTCGCTTGGTGGTACAAGGAGTGTTAGGCAAATATAAACTTTGTGCGGGGTGACCTTAGGAATCTGTTTTCGAGTTTCAGCCTTTCCTTCTGGCGTTTTGGGGGTTAGGTTAGAAATCTCTTGGATAAGCTAAATCTTTCTCCCGCTACTATGATAGGGTGTGGTATGATATCTTATTCCTTTGCTTAATGTGATGGGTTTAGGTTTAGGTAGAGTATATATTTTGAAGAGATTATTTTTGGGTGAGGTGTCTCAGTCTTGTGCGAACCGATGATACGATAACTCTTTTTTACAATTATTATTTTTGTTTGGATGGAATGTAATCTAATGGGTTTAGGAGTAACGATCGTTGGTGTTTTTTTTTTTTTTGCTTTTCAGATAAACTAGTAGTTAGCGTGCTAGGATGGGGGTGGATGGTAGAGATTGATATTTTGTAAAGTAGAGGAATAGGTGGCGTTGGAGGTTGCGAGATCATGAAAGGCGGTTTGCGATAGAACTGGGTATTGCGGAGGAGAATGGCTAGCTCCTTTCTGCGGTGATCCTGTGCCTGGCGTTTTTTGAATTATATCATACATAAGATATGCCTCCTCACTCTTGAAGTTCAAAGAAGGTTTGATCAGCACCAGCCAGCGTACTGCTCGCCAGTGCCACCACAACGAAAATTATTAATCACTTTCACCCGCCACCGACCACTAGCACAACACTTGAATATTAAGAGCAATCAAACGATCACGGCCTTGATCTTCGTTTGGCCTTGCGCTATTCCTCAAAGGGGGGCCGGACCTTGAACCAAACCACAACTGTACAGTCTTTCTCTCCTAAACCCTGGTAATACTGAAGTTGGCAGGATGTGCGGGTGATATTCCGCCAGATTGAGTAACGGGAGAACCTTTTGAGTTCACCACCTAGTCGAAGGGATGTTAACACGGGGAGAGACCAAAGTGTGAAACAGGGGGCGAGATATCACTATGGGCCAAGGACATCTAAAGGCGAGGTAATGATGATCTACACTCGACAGAGACGCTAATTTAGGGCACCGCAGGAGATATATATATATGGACTCTTTGAACAAAGAACAGCCCTGAAAGCCCCACAAAACTACAGTGCAGCAACCCCAATAAGTGAAACAAAATGTAGAGAAACATACAGGAAACCATAGGGACTCAGCGGAAGTGCCGAGGGAGCAAACAAGCACTCCACAACCATGTCTCCCGATCCACAGCCAAGGTCAATTTAAAACCAACCCCTCAAAACAATGCGAATTAATGGACGGTGTGGAAGGAAACAACAAGAAACTAAACCAAACATCCGGCTCGGATATCTGACGCTTAATGGTGGCGGGTATGAAGATGACGGGGTCAACAGTTGGTGTGATAGTTCAATCGGAGAAAGAACTAACCTAGCGCTCAGCTAAGAATGATATGTTCCGGGGGGGATGAAGATGTTAGGAAAACCATAGATGCCTAGAAAAAGTCCCAAAAATCCGTTGGAGTTGCTAGCGGACCCTGCTATAATGGTAGATTTACCTTGCAATAAAATGTGTGGACACCTTGGCACTGATCGATACCTATGATACCTGTCACCAAGTCGTCCGGGAACTTTATGCTCTGGCAAAAATATCTCCCTTTGCCCGAGAGTCTATTGATCCCCACTCTGCAGTACAATACAACAGGCAGAGAGGATCGGAAGGTTATGGATGTTACTATAGTAGAGCTTCCCACCCTTCCCTCCTGAGTCCTGACAGTAGACAGCTCACACTGGACAGGAAAGAGAAAGAGAAAACGAGAGAAAAGAAGGAAAAGACCTGTGTCTGTCATACAATGAATACATTGTTTAACAGATTTGTAACCCGAGCCCTTCCGGTAGTGGGGGATTGTTATGCGCGTATCCTACTAGCAGGCATCCCTGCTGCGTCCCCGCCATCAGGTAACTGTGAGATTTCGGCGAAATTTAGCAAATACGAACTCTGAGGCGGTCAGAAGGCAATCAGATTGGTGCTGGTGTGTAGCGCTGACACGAGAGCCAAGTCTATTGCTTTTGTCCCCCATCTCCTTCGGCAATTATGATACCCAATCTCACACACTTTTAACACAATAGCCGTGGATTTTAGTGCCGAAATTTAAAGTTAAATAGTCTCTTGACCGCCACCCGGCCAATAATTCACTGATGAGGATCTGGTATCGTACTTGCTGTATTCAGCCCTCTCTAGCCTTAGATTCACTGCCCCCGTGAAACCTTCATCCCGGTCATTGATATACAGCCAGTATGTTCAACATCGTCTCCAAATAACCGAGTAATTATATGTGATCTTACCCACTCGTCCCATTTCATAATCTTCCCGGTCCAATGGAACAGGGTTGAGCCGTTTCGCACCGAAAAGTTCTACCAAATGAATTGTGGGGAACATGTGACGCCAGAACCGTGATTACCACGTTTATTAAGCTTGCCTGTTGCTAATCCGATCGCCCAAGCCATCCGGCAAAAAAAGAGGAAAGTGCACGGCAGGCCTTTGGTCTTTCGTCCTGCTGCAATTACTCGTACAGCCTCAGATCAAGCTAACGCAAAAATTACTCCAAGAGAGTTCAGCAACCGGGATTCCCACATGGTCACCCACTGTAGTACTAACCGGTCGATACGATGCTTGTTTACCGCAGAGCGGACGGGATGCGAAATTTTCATCGTTCTATGGCCGAACACAACACCTATTCTTTGCTAGGGAATTTATACACAAGGATGATTGGTGATATCCATGTTGGTTTTGCGGATACCGGTACGGTAGTCTACACGTACGGTGCGGTACCAGTATCGGGTGGGTTGGTTGTGCTTGTCTTAGGCAAGAAGTGCTAGTACAGAATACAAGTACTGGAGTAATATTTTGGTTTTTGGTGGGATTCACCACCGGCCCATTCTGCTGTTAGCCGGTTGGGATTATAGATGTGGTAGCGTATGATACTGCCATGTCGGTTTTTACCGATACGGTAAAGTACTTGCAGCCTGCTTGTTCTAGTATTGGGTGGATTGATCAAGGGCATGGGGCTGAGATGCAAGTTTTGAGGGTTGAAGGACTTTGGTGTGTTTAATCAAGGCCATTTTCGCGGCGGAACTTGAGACAGTTGGATGGCTCTACTCGTAATTGAAAGGAGTTTGTGAACATGACAACCATTGCTTGACACAACGTAATATATAAGCAAAAAGGCTGAATCCCCTTGGAGATATGCAATAACAGTTTCTTCAAATCTCACTCGATCCTGAGTATGATACCGTAAGTTAAGCCCAGGTATTGGTGCTTGTACTAGGAAAGAGGTTTTCGGAAAATACACTTCTTGAGTTTGTATGACAATTAGATACGTCTAGATTGTTTACTATAAATTTCGCGAAGCCCTATTTTTAGGAGTTATTAGCACTTCCTGCCTACCGTACAGTACCACGAGTGCTAGTACAAGTGCCACCGAAGAAGTGAGTAGACGCAAGCCTTGGCGCGCCCGAAAAAAGACTGTTACTATTATGAAAATGGAACTCCATACAAAAATCAGTAGACTAGAAAGGCCAAAAGTATGATATCTAAGAAAATGAAACATGAACCCAATATCACCATCCTGAATGACCCCCATGACGCAGAATTACCCGAAGTACCCGGATTGGCATGGAATCAATGAACCTATCGACCTTCTCCTGCTCAATTCCATTCCATTCCTCCTGAGCTGCTCGCACTAGTCCTGCAATACCTCTAGGTCGTCGCTGTGGTGTTCGGAATCGGATCTTGAGCCTCTGTTTGAGAGTCCGCCAGAGACTTTCAATGGGGTTCAGATCTGGGCTATACCCGGGCCAGTCTGAGCATACGATGCCATTGTTCAATTTAAACTGGCGACTATATGCAGAGATATGGATCTTAGAACCATCCTCAATCAGCGAAAATCCTTCTGCAGCCCCTCCTACTTCTTCCCACAGCGGTAGGAAGCCAGGCAGCAATACCTCCTGACAGTATTGCTCTGAATCCATTCCACCCCGGTCATTTGGGCGGTGATATTCTGCTGGTTGCCTCTGCCTTATATGAACAAGTTGGCTCCGCCGGCCATGTCCTATAGCAGCCCAGAACATGGTAGACACTGTTTCACCTTTGAATGTTGCCTGAAGATACCGATCTTGGAGCTCAGTTCCAGGCTTTCTCCATACCCATGCATATCCACCCCCAACCCCAATCTCAACCTTTGCCTCATCAGAGTAGAATTTTTTGCGCCAGTTCTCCACCATCCAATGGCGCCTTTGGCGACACCATAGCAGTCTTTTCTGCTTTGCTCTGGTGTTCAAAAAGGGCTTGCGACGAGGTATTCGCAGGTGAATGTCCAGTTTGTGAAGGGCTTTCTTAATAGTGTCAGGATGGCAATTGAGCATGGACTGATTGGTGATTTCAGCCAGGGTTGTGCAGGGATTGTTCTCTACTACTCTATTCAGCTGTCAGAGATTGCGGGGGCCGATTTTTTGTGGTCTTCCGGGACGAGTTCCATTTTTTACCGTCCTCATCACTCTGCATTTTTGGATAATTTTACCCACACTTGCCTTTGAGATCATCATACGATCAGCAATTTGACGATATGAGTAACCCTCAGCTTGGAGCTGGATGACCTCAATGCGCTCTAATTTTGTGATCTCTCGTCGCTTTCCATTGTTGTTTTGTGGCATTTTGTGCAGATATTCGGGGTAGCGATCGTGGGGTTGTTGTTGTGTTGGAACCGAGTGTGTCTACTCACTTCTTCGGTGGCACTTGTACCTGTACTCGAACACATAAGAGAAATGTGCTGCTTGTATCATAGGACATTGTATAGTACCAATACGAATTCCCGGACCCCGAGAAGAGAGGTTTTCGTACGACACGGGGATAGTTTATCTAGCGATACCGGTATACTGTAAAACCCAGTCTGGCACGAAAACATCACCCCAGGCACAGCAAGGCTCTGTGTGTTTTGCTTTTTTCTTGGCTCAGCTGAGGGCTGAGTTTGGGGCGATTTCCATACCCCTATCCCTGAGGGGGGAACTTTAAAAATATACGGTAGAGCATTTCTCGTCTATTCGATCGAGTACTGTACTTGCGATATTGGACCGGGTGTTCCTCCACAAGGCTTCAAAATCATGTGCGCACCCCTTCTTCGTATATAAGATTACCCAAGAACTCATACTCTACAAACTTCGAGAGAACGCAAAGTTGAAAATGTCTCGACACCGCCCCAGCGCTAATAACAACTGCTTTAATTATACCAACGCTTTTAACAATGCGTGGAATAACTGTACTGTGGGGGAGGAGTCTGAGATTTTGGCTTGTTTGTCGCCGCTTGAGTCCCACATAAGGCATCGGGACATTCAAACAAGCAGGGTCGATAGGGTGGGAGACTGGCTCTGGCAAACTCAGGAGTATCGAAATTGGTTTGATGGTATTCGCAATGGTGAATTTGATAATTCAGCCTTGTTTTGCTACGGCAATCCGGGGGTTGGCAAGACCTACATTAGGTAAGAGGGAAACTCGAGAAAAGAAAGGTATTACTAATAAATAAACTGCAATGTTAGCTCCATGGTGATAGATACGTTATGCGAGCAGGCCGTGGGACAAAATTCTGAAGTTGCATGCGTCTACTTCGACTTTGCCGCTCAGGAGGAGCAACCCCCCGGGCCAGCTACCGTTCTGGCATCGGTGCTGAGACAGATTGTTGGCGGGCAGGACGAGATTCCGGAAAGAATACTCAAAGCTTTTCAGGACCGAGGGAACGTCATTGGCGGCAAGGGGCTAGTGCTCTCGGAGATTGTGGAGATCTTGATGGATATTGCGTCCACACGGTGCACATTTATTTGCATTGACGCCCTGGACGAGTGTCCGGTGAATCATCGGGTGAAGCTTCTCGAGTCACTCAAACAAATTCTCTAGGTGTCCCCGGGTGCACGCATATTTTTGACCGGGAGGTCATGTCAACCAAGCCCAGGAATGTATAAAAAAACCCGTCAAATTTAATCATATTATAGAATACTCCAAAGGAGAGAACCCCACGACAATGTTCCAACCCCTAGTGGATGATTGCCAAAGCTACCATCTCCAGCCGGCCCCACCATCGACAGCACTTGCCCGCACACTCCTCCGGAGCACCAACTCACCGGTATACGTCCCCGCGTTCTCACAACTGCTGGGGGGGTGATGGAAGAGGTTAGAGCATTCGGGAATAGTGGGGTGGTGGTACCTTTTCATCAACAATCACTCGACCTTTTCAAATAACAGCACCAAAAGTAGCTGCGGATAACGCTTTTGGAGCTAGGTAAATAATTTACAATAAGTGAGAATCCCCGTATATACACCCTACCCACTGGCGCCCTACGCTCTAGATATGAATATATGGTTACATTGCGCGTGCAAAACTGCGACCGCACCCTCCCCTCTCGTCACCTCCTACTCCTTTTTCCGTGTTTGCACCCCTGCTGCATCATTCGCCTCCTCTCTCTACGCATCTTAATCGTTTCTTCGAGCATCTCCCCAGTCTCATTCCCCGCCATTGCCTTCTCCTGCAGCCCCCTTTCCTTCTTCTTCTCCTTGTACGCCCTAGTCATTTCGAGATCCCCCCCCCTAGCATCCCTCTTCCTCTAAAGCCTTGCGGCCTTCTTCGCCTCCAGGAAGGTAATCGCCTTATCCTTGACAATAGCCCTCACCCCGTCACTGTGGGCATCCTTGATGGCGACAAGCTTTGACATAGTCCTCCTGCCCCCATAGTTCTTTATGTTTCGGCTTCTGCGAGCTTTCGCTCCAAGCGCCCAGAGGTCGCCCCACTTGCTATTCCTCGCGTCTCTGTACCCAACTTCCCGAGGCTCTTGGGAACAACTCAGTGCTCGATGGAGCCCGTCAGAGTGCATAAGTCGAGTATAATGTACGAGTCGCGTTTGATAGGGGGAAGTATGATGCGCAGGAGGGTCAAACTGTAATTGCCGAGTTGATGCATTGTGTGCGGGCTCTGAATTGGTGTATCGGGTTTGCCGTCGAAGGGGGTTATGCCAAAGTCATCTATTTTTAGGTTAATCTCGTTCTTCGTGTCGGCGCGGTGGTCGATCTCGCGGCGGAAGGCGACATATGAGTACTCGAGATCTTCATGGATTTTTTTTTAAAATGACTCGTCCATGAGTCTCTGCAGATAACCGGGGTGCTCATAGCGCTGCAAGAAGCGGCAGTAGTCTTTGGGTTGGTGCCGTCTATGGGGCAGAGGGGAACATGGCATTGTTCTTGGTTCATACACGGGGCAATTACAGCACCAGGCTCCTTTTCGATGGGGGGTTGGCGAAGCCACCGGCATTCTTGATTGGGGGGAGGGGGTTGAAAAGCTTCGCCAATGTCCTTGATCCAGTCCTCTAGGATGGTGGAGCGGGCGTAGGCGACGGCCCCGAAGCCCATCGGCGTGCCCATTTCGCTGGTCGAAAGGACGCTGTCATGACAGAGTGGCCCAGCGGTTTGGCAGCGGAAGCACGACTTCCCCATCGGGAGGATTCTGTTTGTAGCAACGACTAGATCGTAGGGTTTTCCCGGCTAAGCCTTATTCTTCGTCGCCTGGGCCCCCGGCGTGTAGTGTAGGTTTTCAAAATAGATATCCGGCACTCGAGGACAACTGCCCGCAATCCACTCCTCTCCCTCACCACCAGCAGAGCCTTCCCACCCGGGCCAGGTAGCAGCTTCCCTGTTCTTTCCGAAAGCTCATCCTTCTTTCTCTCCTCTTCCGCTTCGACAATACTCTTCCAAGCAAGTACCCGAGCGCCCCTACCCCCCGCATCAAGCGCATTCTTAACACCGTGCTCTCCCCCATCCCGGCTGGGCACCCAATCGCCGCCCAACCGTTTCCACAGCTCGGTCAACGAACTCAAGCACTGCGCGTACAGCCCCAGCATCACTGTTGTGAAAAACATCTCGGCATCAATACCCGACATTGGAGTGTTAGTTGGGTTCAATGGAATAGTCAGTTCGTGCTTATTCCGCTTCTTCGAGCAGATGGGCGATAATTGGAAGTGCGGACCGCCGAGAGCCCTATATGTCGAGTTCACTATATGCAAGGTGACGGCCTCCGCTATCAGAGACTCTGTCCAGCCCCTTACCCACGGCAGAAGCCGGGTGAGACGTCGCGAACCAACCGACTCCAGTGAGAGGGGTGTGTCCGAAAGAGACGAGAACCACCAGTACGGAAGTCCTCATATCTTCCTTCTTCTTCCACCTCTACCCCTTCGGGATGCACGGTCCGCTGGGAAACCCGTGCGTATAAGGCCTCATCCTCAGGCGTCATTGGGGGTGGAAAATTGCGGAGCTCCTTCTCAACCTCTCACTGTGGAACCTCTTACGAGAGCTCCTCGAGTGTTTCGCCCGGCTGTAAAAATCAGGTCGTGCGGCCATAGTAGCTCTCATAGATCCTGTATTCGCCCTAAGCCTGTATCAAACAAAAACCCAAAGTTAGTCCGTGAATCTATCTAGCTTCGCCAAGTTGTTGGCGATCAAGTTCATGAAGTTCATGTAGTCTATTTCGCTGTGCAGAAAATGCCAAAACCCTAGGTGAATCCTATGGGGTCCCCACTTGGTCTGCTGTCAATCCTAGATATTGAAAGTTTTTCTCTCAGCGTCAGTGCAACACCAATTTTTGGTAAACAAAATTGTAAACATAACCTCTTTACAACTGCCCCACTCAAGAACCGATCTTAAGACTATGCAAAGTTGAACCACGAAGCACTATTACATATTTGGGAAGGTTAGCGCCGTTTCTGTGGTGATAAAGACAGCTCAAGTGACAACTGTCGCAGCAAAACCTCCTATTGGGGGGATATTGCAACCAAGCATGCGGGATCGATCATTGTGTTTCCCGTCACAATAACGGAGCTGGAAAAAGTGGGATTTCGCAAATATTAAGGATAATGTTTCCTAACCAGGCGATTTACTAGCTCTAGAATTAGAGTATGTATTATAGTCGAGTACACGTAGACTATATACACGTATATCATAAAGATTCTTCTCCGCGCGCTCAATCCTCTCCACAACAGTGCAGGACAAGAACTCTACGCCAAAGCTATTACAGCAAACGATCCGCACCCTTCACCAGTAAGTGAGAGGATATCTATACATTTTGTCATCAGCACACATGCTAATTAATCATTGATTGGTGGGCAGATATTTTACCTTGTGGGCAATGGACGACAAGAGGACCCAGACCAAAAAGCGGAAGCACAAGCCCGCCGGCGAAGAGTCAGGGGTGGGAACTAGGGAACCGAAGCTGACTAGTAAGTTAGGGCGTATGCTAAAGGGCCTGTTTGGTGGTGATAGTTCTGTTTTTTGAACACGAGGCTAATGTGTTACTACTATTGGGTTGATAGAAGAGGATGATACTACGGAGGGTGGCGGAGCCGATCAAAAAAGGCGAAAGTCGAAATGGACAATGTCCTCATATTCGAAGATGACCATCGAGGAGGCGCAGATGCGTTTGAATGTCAGACTGACCTTACGCGGAATCCCGGTGAAGCAGATGCTGGAGGGGAAGAGAGTATTATTGGACAAGCATCTGATCATGGAAGCGAAGAGAGAAGTGTATAGAGGGTTAGTGCGCTGCCTGGAAGTTGGGGGATACCCGACAGAGGCCGATCCCGATTTCAAGGAGGCCAACATAAACGACCTTGTGGCCTTCACTATCTATCCAATACTTAGCCTCTTCAAGCACGAGACCTCCCGGAAGTTACACCTTTCAAGAGAAAAAGAGATTGCATCGCTTGATTCTAGTACTAGTAGTATAGAAGAGTTCGTTGTTCTGGACTACGTATCTCTTGAGCAAACAAAATACATTTTAATCGTCGAGGCAAAGAAGGTCTCTCTCGGCGAAGCGCGGAAGCAGTGCTTCCTCTCTATGAAGGACATGAGGGATTCCAATGAGGGTGGCATAGTTTATGGGTTTATCACCATGGGTGATAGTTGGCAAATGGTCTCCTTTGATGGAGAATTTAAGATCAGTGAGAAGATTGAGTTGTTATTTGACACAATGGCTGAGGACAAGGAGCGGTGGATGGAAAACTATTCCATCTTAGTTGATTGTTTTAACATTGCTTTAAGCACAGGATCGAACAACCTAGATGAGGTTGTTTGACATGTTCATTTACTTTCTCCCTTTTCTCTTCTCCTTTCTTTCTCACTCTCCTTCTAGTCAATCGTTAATCTAGTTATTATTAATCCCTCCCTTACCATTCCTAAAATTAATCTCCCCGAACTAATTTCTTCCTTTTTTCTAATATTCCATTTCTTCTTACCCTCCCCCCTCCAAGTACAGTCGTACCTCGCGATCCCGGAACGCGCTAGAACGGATACCGGGCTGAACCGGAAAAAATCTTTGGTAACTCTGGATTTCCATACAATTCATCCCGCGGAACCGGAAACAAGCAAGTTCTGGATTCGTATATTATCTAGAGGGGTACCCACGGGGAGGCATTCCTTCCGGCAGTGGGGGGTAGATGTGCGGGAGGGTGATGCTAGTTAGGTGTTATTAGGATTCAAGTTTGTAGATAGCGGATTCTAATGTTGTAAGTAGCAGGGCTTGCATTTGCCTGGAATCAAGGCATGCTTGTTGACCTTTCAATTTAGTGTTGTATTTTTGGTCACGTGACGTGACTCGGAAGTTGTAACCGGTACGGGTACTCGGTTATTGGTTTTGTTTTATGTTTTGTTTTAAGTATCGCTTTGATACTTAGTTTGGTTTTATGTATTGTTTTAAGTATCGCTTTGATACTTGGTTTGTTTTAAGTATCGTTTGATACTTAGTTTTGTTTTATGTTTTGTTTTAAGTATCGCTTTGATACTTGGTTTGTTCTAAGTATCGTTTGATACTTAGTTTTGTTTTATGTTTTGTTTTAAGTATCGCTTGGATACTTGGTTTGTTTTAAGTATCGCTTGGATACTTGGTTTGTTTCAAGTATCGTTTGATACTTAGTTTTGTTTTATGTTTTGTTTTAAGTATCGCTTTGATACTTGGTTTGTTTTAAGTATCGTTTAATACTTAGTTTTGTTTTATTTTTTGTTTTAAGTATCACTTTGATACTTGGTTTGTTCTTAAGTATCGTTTAATACTTAGTTTTGTTTTATGTTTTGTTTTAAGTATCGCTTTGATACTTGGTTTGTTTTAAGTATCGTTTGATACTTAGTTTTGTTTTATGTTTTGTTTTAAGTATCGCTTTGATACTTGGTTTGTTTTAAGTATCATTTGATACTTAGTTTTGTTTTATGTTTTGTTTTAAGTATCGCTTTGATACTTGGTTTGTTTTAAGTATCTTTTGATACTTAGTTTTGTTTTATGTTTTGTTTTAAGTATCGTTTGATACTTAGTTGTTTTATGTTTTGTTTTAAGTATCGCTTTGATACTTGGTTTGTTTTAAGTATCGGTTGATACTTGGTTTTGTTTTATGTTTTATTTTAAGTATCGCTTTGATACTTAAGGAGTTTTACCAAAGAGTATCAATTGATACCTTTGATTAGTTTCGTTCATGCTAGACATGAACAGATTTGTGTATTTAAAGACCGCCTATTTCTACGATAGAAAAGGCAGACTTCGACAGACAGTATTTCAATATACTTGGTTGAATGGTTACTTCTTTGTTCCCCAGTACACCCTCGAAGCCTCCTTTAGTTCTCAGCTCTCGCCTCCTCTATGGAAGAGCAGGACACCTGCCAACTATCATATCTATTACCGATAACATGGTTAGCACCTTGCGAGCACATTACATTTTTTTAACCTCAGCAAGTGTTTAATAACCTGTCCCCAGATTTAGGCCTGATCAACCTATCGATATCCACCTCAGAACACTAGCGGAGAGAAGCGGCAGAATCACAGCACATTCGGCTTCATCTCAAACCCAAGATAGAGTCTTTGATGACCAGGAGTGGGAAGCAAATCTCATGGCAAGACCTTACAAGAAAGAAACAACCCCGGCGCTCTGCTAAAGAGCCCGGTGATCCTGCCAACACGGAAGATACACAACCTCCAGGAGAATTCCCTTCTACTCCAGCAAAGAAGCCTTCCTTTGATTCTCCAATCGACCCCGAATCCAGTAGCAAATCAGATATGGCTAGTACAGGAGGCGGGCCTTCTGGAGGAGGGAAATCTCGGGCAAGGCCTGAAGAAGAGGAGGTACCCACAGCATTTGAACCCCCCAAGTTTAAACTTCACCTCCCAGCAAAATTCACAGGAGAAGGAAAAGACCTCAAACCTGAAGCCTTTGATCGATGGGCGACGGAACTCTCACACTTTCTACTCTTACAAGGAAAAGATGTGGAAGACCCTACAACAGGACTTATCATTGGATCATTCTGCAAAGGAAAGGCAACCAACGCATACCACCAATCCTATAAGGATTTCGGCGGGAATGTAAGATTAAGAGGAACTACAGTTCTCGATTACCTGAAAGGACGATTCCAATCCTCTATAACCAACGTCCTCCGGTACAACAAATTCAACCAGCTCCAGCAAGTTAACGGAACGCATGTCAAGCGAATCACCGATGTGGCCACGGACCTAATGATGTATAAGGACCGAATGGAGAGAGGAAGTATCTCTAAATATAACCTGAAGCGACGATTCTACGACACCATGCACCCTACCCTCCGGTGAGAAGTAGAACCACTCGAGGAAGGCGGCGATGATATTGCAGTAATAATTGCAAGAGTAGAACGAAAAGACGCCTTTCTCCATGAGACCAAGGCCTAAAAAATACAGACATCCTCTAGTAGGAACAGCCAGCCACGGCACAAAGCCTCCAGCAACTCTGAAGACGATACCCTAAGGGTTTTCAAGAAGAAAATAAAATCCTCCAAAGAATAGAGACAGCAAAAAGGAGAAAGCTTTGAATGTGGAAAAACAGCACACATGGCAAGGAACTGTCCTATGAAGAAAGGGAAAGGAAAGGCAATTAAGTAAGAGGCATCGGCAAACAATGTTGAAAGCAATGATACCCAATCCAGTGAATATGAAGAGATCCATATCGGATATATCGATGTGAAATGCAACAGTGTTCGACCTCCGGCTACGTTCAAAACACAAACCGCTCTAGAAGGCACTATCCTGTTCAATGGCAAAAGGGCTCGAGTCCTATTCGATACTGGCACAATCGAAAGAGATATGATCAGTTATGCCTTCGTCTCTGTCCATGGACTCCCAACCCGAGACCTTAACCAACCTATACCAGTCAATATGGCAGTAAAGGGATTACGATCCACAAGTCATAAAACCGGTAGTACGACTATTTGACTTGGTTCTGCAGTCCTACCTCCCCTGGAAATGCTGGTTGGAAATTTAGCCAAATATGATGCCCTAATAGGTATGCCATTCCTGAACCGCCACAAGGCTATAATCAGGTGTGGGGAATCAACCATCGATTTCCCAGATCAGAAGGTCAGAGTCTCATGCAAGCCAACAAGCGGAGAGTACTGAGCCGCAGTCTGTGAAGCAACTGCCCAACGACTATTGGATGAATACTCTGATGTTTTCCCTGATCAAATACCCGAAGAACTACCGCCTATGAGAGAGGTGAACCACCACATTCGCCTCTGAGACCCCTCTAATCTCAAGAGCCAACCCACCTACTCTATTCCTGATGCATACAAAAGCCCACTTTGTGATTGGATCAACCAACAACTAAGAAGAGGAGTCATCTACCGACCAGAAGCCCCAAGTGCCGCTCCTATGTTTGTTCAACCCAAAGCAGATGGCAAAAGAATTCGCCCCTTGGTTGACCTCAAGTTTCAGAACGAAAACACGGTTATGGACAGCTCCGCTATCCCAAATCAAACCCAGATCCTAAATGCAGTTGGACGGGCTAGATTCCGAAGTAAGATTGACCTAAGCGATACCTACTTCCAAACCAGGTTAGTCCCAGAAAGCGAACTCTACAACAGTTTCAAAACACCCTTCGGAAGTTTCATTAGCCGAGTTATGTTACCAGGTGATATGAATGCGCCCGCCACCTTTATGCGAATTATGGAAAACCTCCTAAGCGAATACCTCCACCGTTCTGTTTGGGTCTCTATTGATGATATTCTCATCTTCTCGAACACCGAAATAGAACATGCCTACCATATAGGATTGGTTTGTACCAAACTAAGGGAAGCTAAATTCTCTGCTAGCAGAAACAAA
Organism: Tuber melanosporum; assembly: GCF_000151645.1. Lineage (NCBI taxonomy): Eukaryota > Fungi > Ascomycota > Pezizomycetes > Pezizales > Tuberaceae > Tuber > Tuber melanosporum. The sequence goes on along the minus strand of NW_003299095.1, from coordinate 271,587 downwards.
TCAATCCTGTTTGCTGACAAACTCGATATACTAGGACATGTTATAGATGATGACGGAATACATGCAGCCCATGGAAAAATAGCCTGTTTAACGGAATGGTTGACACCCCGGAATCAAAAAGAACTCATGCGATTCCTAGGACTAGTCAACTATATTTCCCAGTTCCTCCCATACCACGCCACTGTGACAGTACCACTTACAGACCATACCGGCAATGCAGAATTTGTCTGGACCCCCACTCATGACCAAGCTTTTACCAACATCAAGGAGTTGATTAAAAATGCCAACGTTATTCAACCTATCGACTATAGTAAACCAGAACCGATATGGCTTATTACTGATGCATCGGATGTTGGAGTTGGAGCATGGGTTGGGCAAGGGGCCTCCCATGAAACGGCAAGACCAGCGGCATTACACAGCAGGAAGTTCACTAACTCACAGATGAACTATGGAACAACAGACAAGGAAGCCCTTGCTGTGATTGATGCTCTCGCCGCTTTCAACCACATCCTGATGGGCAATACCTTCACTATTGTTACCGACCACCAACCTCTCACTAACCTTAAAACTGAAAGGATACCCGGAAGGAGAAGAACAAGATGGATAGGTGAAATCAGCAAATACGATGCAAAAATCATCTATACCACTGGAAGAACGAACTATTTAGCTGATGCTCTCTCCCGCCTATATGAGAATCAAGATCTCGCAGATCCTCCTCTTGTCAATGACCACACAAGACAATGCGAGGACAGCCCTGACGACACCTCCTATGAACAAGAACCATCGATGGCTACCACCACCTCTGCCGCTCCCTCCAATCCCATCTCTTACACCATGTATAGCGCTGCCAGAACGGAATGCGGAAAGGACATTGACGAAGAATGGAAAGACAATTGCACGCTCCGCAGCACACCTCCTCACGAACTTGAACAAAGCAGACTCCACTGGTCCCACTGTTACTATGACACCTGCCCTTTTCACTAGACTGAGATTAAGTTCGGAAACAGATACCAGCGACTATACTATATGCCTGCTGATGATTCCAAAGACACCAGCTTCGACACCGCAGAAGGAGAAGAAGAGATGATCGATAAAAATGAGTCAACCCAATCTCCTTATACCCTTAATCCTGCTCCAACACGATACCAAGGTCTTGAAGAACTCGAACAAGCAGCAGCCTATGTAGATGCAATATCCTATTTACATCCCCCACAGTCAGCCCCACCATCCTCTCCTCCCATAATCGATCCACGACCACTATATGGTGGACTCTTACGAGTATACAACAATGAAACCATTGTCTCGGTCATACCCCCTACTATTCCCGAGTATCGGCGTCAACTCTATGAAACCTTTGAGGAAGTGGAAGCCCCTATCGAACCAACAAGAGGATCCCTAATCGAGGATGAACGAGATGTTAGATCAACAACAAAAGAATTAACCTCCTCTTTCCGAAGCCAAATGATAGCAGGATACCGCCATGACCCGATTTACTTCAAAGCCATGGATAGCTCCAGGCATGGAGACCTCGCCCCCTACAACATATCAAACGGAATGGTTTATACCAGCACCCGTTATGGTGAACATTGCCTATACCTACCAAAGGGCCATATGTTCAATGGAATGACTATTAGAGAATATGTCATATCCGAGATTCACAACAAAGGACACCACAGTGCGGACTGCATCCTTCAATATGCTTCAGAATATGTTTACTGGCCAAAGATGCGCAATGATTTCCGCGATTTCGTCAAACAATGTGAACTCTGCTAGGCAAATAAGGAGCGAACACAACTACCTGAAGGAAAAGCAAAGATCCTCCAACTACCATGTGAAATATTCGAATCATATGCCATCGATTTCGCAGGACCATTTAATAAATCCGCTGGATATGACAACATCTTGGTAGCTGTGGACCGATTCTCTGGATACACATGGCTCATACCAATGAAGCTTACCGATTCCTCCAAAGACACCTGGAATAACCTCCAACAATACCTGTTTACCCCCTATGGGTACCCCTTATCTATTTTCAGTGATGCTGATCCCCGCTTTACCGCCAGATTCTTGAAGCAAACCTTGACCTCTCTTGGAATAAACCACATTATGGCTGCCTCTGGACACCATGAGACTAATGGCCAAGCAGAACGAAAAATCCGCGAAGTTAAGACCGGAATAAGGAACGTGATCATTGAACGACAAACCAACTGGGAACCAGCCCTTGTTGAGCTCGCTGCATATATCAATGCCGGAATTTCAGATACCTTGGGAATGTTACCATACAAGGCAGTCTTTGGCCGTCAATACCCCCTCCTACCTATAACACTATTTAAGAACTCCTCAGTCCCTGCCTCTGATGACCATCTAAACCGCCACCAAGCAATTCGGAACGATGCCTTCCAAGCTGTTAAGGCTGCCTGATTCTGAAGCACCACTACTGCCCAGAAACGACGACGCAAACATGTCCCCATCTCACCAGGAGAGATGCTCATGGTACATGGTAACATGTTCATTACCAATTTCGGACGCAGCAAGAAACTGCAACCCCCATGGCGAGGACCCTTCAAAGTCATATCCTTTGACGAGCATACAGAGAACTACACTGTCCAGATGGATGGACGCATGTACCGCCGCAATACTGCAGTGTTTCACGCCTCAGCTGTCAAGTGATTCCATCCAAATGACGACTCCAAGTTTCCTGGAAGAACCGACTCTCGGCCTGCACCTATCATCATCGATAAGAACGATGAATGGGAAGTTGAAGAAATCAGAGACCACCGCCTTTGGCATGGAAATGATCAGTTCCTAGTCAAATGGAAAGGATATCCGACGAGCGAAAACAGTTGGGAACCACTGGAAGGACTAGAGCACGCTATGGATATGGTGAATGGATAGTGGAAAATCAAAATGCCAAATGAATCCCTCCCCCCAACAATCGATTATATCACCATGTGCTGGACACCTACAATGCCAGAAACTGAGCGATGGCATGCAGAACTCGAAGCTAGAGATGGATTTTGGGCACCACACTTTGAGTCTGAGTTTGAAAGCAGCGATGAGGAGAATCAAGCTATGGAGCAGGCTTTCGACAACTTTATCTAGTCACCAATCACCATCCGAATACCATAACGATGTCAAACTATGTGGAGCTCAATGTGAGGCTGCGACAACAGATTGTTGGACTGTTGTTGAACCGCGATGCTATCCAACCTGAAGACTATTTCGAAATCCTCTGGATAGATTACCATCTTGATTGCAATCACGCTTGGGTCGATGTACAATGCGAATCTTGTATTCGTGACTACTGTGATTTACATTTCTTTGAGTCTAAATGTTTCCTTAGGATTTCTTCCTGCCCCTGGTGTGATACTTATGATGAAGAATTCCTTGCAGAAACTGAGGCCATGAGTTTCTCGGAATCCGCTTTTGATGATTATTAGGTTTTGTTTGCTAAACAGTTGTTTTGTTTTGGGGAATGTAACCGGTATGGGTACTCGGTTATTGTTTTGTTTTATGTTTTGTTTTAAGTATCGCTTTGATACTTGGTTTGTTTTAAGTATCGTTTGATACTTAGTTTTGTTTTATGTTTTGTTTTAAGTATCGCTTTGATACTTGATTTGTTTTAAGTATCGTTTGATACTTAGTTTTGTTTTATGTTTTGTTTTAAGTATCGCTTTGATACTTGGTTTGTTTTAAGTATCGTTTGATACTTAGTTTTATTTTATGTTTTGTTTTAAGTATCGTTTGATACTTAGTTGTTTTATATTTTGTTTTAAGTATCGCTTTGATACTTGGTTTGTTTTAAGTATCGGTTAATACTTGGTTTTGTTTTATGTTTTATTTTAAGTATCGCTTTGATACTTAAGGAGTTTTACCAAAGAGTATCAATTGATACCTTTGATTAGTTTCGTTCATGCTAGACATGAAGAGATTTGTGTATTTAAAGACCGCCTGTTTCTACTATAGAAAAGGCAGACTTCGACAGACAGTATTTCAATATACTTGGTTGAACGGTCACTTCTTTGTTCCCCAGTACACCCTCGAAGCCTCCTTTAGTTCTCAGCTCTCACCTCCTCTCTGGAAGAGCAGGCCACCTGCCAACTATCGTATCTATTACCGATAACGTAGTTAGCACCTTACGAGCACGTTACAGAAGTACTATCGCTAAGAGGATAAAATAAGGTATGAGTTAGGATTTCTCACAAAGTAACCCTTCCCAGTTACCGGCAGCCATTTCATTCAAATAAATGGCAAATACTCGAATACCTTGGTGAAAAAGACAATACCCACAGTAAATACTGGTATAGAAATGTGGCTTTGTGGTGTAGTTGTATCTAACACCACGATTTCTGGTTGAAAAACATTGACCCCTCACCTGCTAAACCCAACTTAGCCACTGTTCGTGGGGGCCGAGCTGCACACCTCCCCTTCCTAGACTGCTGCTCTGCATTTGCCCTGCTCCGGGAAACCTGGTACGTTCCTCCAGCGCTGAAAGGCAACCCGTATGTTAGAGCCCAGTAGAAAGTATAGACAAGATCTGATCCTTTGCATTCGGGGCCCAAGAGCATGTTGACAAAAACGACATTGGACTATTCCTACAGTCTAGAATAACATGTGAGGCCAGGGGTAGTGTTCTGAGGCTGACGGATAGTCCTCCATTTATCGTGTTCATTCAGCAATCGATTTGGATATCCTATGGGAGGGCACAGTATCTATTACCAGTACCACACCTTCCTTGTGTTGATAATTATACTCAACAATTTCATAAAACATCACTCGACAAACACCTTTATTCTAGGTTACGCATCGCGAAGATACTGCACCGGCTCCGGCCAGGTGGACGACAGCTGGCTCGTGTCAGCCGAACACAGGAATATATAGAAAACATGTGAAATTTAATAATATCATAGAATACCCCAAAGGAGAGCCTGAGGAGAGAACCCAACAATATTTCCACCCCTAGCGATTGATTGCCAGTGCCAAAGCTACCATCTCCGGTTGGCCCCACTGTCGACAGCGCTTGCCGTGCACTGCTCCGGAGCGCCAACTCACCAGTATACGTTCCCTCTGTTCTCGTAACTACTAGGCGAGTGATGGAAGAGGTTATTGGATTCGGCAGTAGTGGGGTTGGTGGTACCTTTTTACCAATAATCACTCGACTTCTTTGAATGATACCACCAATAGCTACTACGGTTAACCCTTTTTGGGGCTAGGTAGATAGAGAAGCCCTACATATATACCCCACCCACTGGTACCCTACGCTCAAGAAATGAAAATATGGTTACGTTGCGAGTACAAAACTGTGATTGCACCCTTCCTCCTTTCATCACCTTGCATTCCTTTCTCCGTGTATGAACCCCCCAGCTACGTCATTCTCCTCCTATCTCTACACACCCTAACAGTTTCTCACTACCAGGCAGGGTAACTTTGATCTCCTAGTAGCGCCTCTGCACCCCTCTATCATACTTCACATCTTCACATCTCCACATCTGCTTCCCAACAATGACTCTCATGCCGCACATCCACACATCACACCACATATAAAATCCCTACTGGTGATCAGATGATTCCCATAAAGAGAGGTTTCTTAGGTCTAGGCTGGTGCAGTCCTCGGGTGTCTCTGCAAAATCTTTTCCAAATTGCTAGTTTTGGACCTCTCCAACATCAGCCTTTACCTTGTGCACCACCCTTCTCTCTAGGTTCTCACCCCTCCTCCTGATTTTCTCATCTTGCTCTCGCAAATATTGAGCGGCACGCTAACCTCTGTCCACCCCAGGCATTGTGTCGCTAATGGCCAATGAGAGGAGTCTATCTACGGCCTGTTTACTTCTGGGCAAACAAAGATCCTCTCTCTGAATAGAAAGAGATACAATTAAATCTTCTCCAAGGTGTAGCGAGAACAATTTTTCTGAGTTGCATGCCAACAAACGTTACACCTACTATGACAGAACAAGATATATTTCAGTCTTCGATTATATTGATATGAGGGCAATACTTTTCCTGCAACCCCATCGGTTGGGAAAATCGCTTACTCTAAGCCTGCTTGAGCACTTTCATGGTGTACAATACCGAGCTCAATATGATGAACTCTTCAAGGTTTACTGGTCTTATTTCAAACTCCATTTACAGCTGAGCTGTTGGCTTATTTTGTGGAATATAGGATCTGGATGTTGATAAGGATGTGAAGGAGAGCAAGGTTACACCGGGTCAATACCTGATCCTTAGGTTTGATTTCTCGCAAGTGAACTACGGAAGATTTGAACGGGGCAGTCCAGACACTGGCTGAAAATATCATTAGGAGCTTGAAGGAATTCTATTGGGATTATTATCACTACCTGGGGGAGTCCTTGGGCCCGCCGATATCCGAGAACATTAATCCGGGAATTTCAATTGATAGTTTGCTAAATCTCATCCGGCTTGTTAATGGCACTCTTAAAAAGGTCAAGAATGGAGAAGACATAAAATATCCTCTCGCCAATGTCAAAGAAGTAAGTCATGAATAAATCCAACCTGTTACTGGCATGAAGAACCTGAACACCAGTGTGTGAATTTAGTAAGTGTACTCAGATATGTACAGATAATTTGCCATACAAATTTTTGATCCCTGTGTTCAGGTTCTTAACACTGGTAAAATGTTTCTAGACAGGGTCGACATGCTAACTATCTCAAGATTTACCTGCTAGCCAATAAATACGGTGCCTTCTCCAACGAGTACATGGATCCTCACAATCTGCAAGACTGGGAACGATCCAATGTATCGACACTTGTCAAAGATTTCTGGACCACTGTGAAAGGTATGGTGGGCCTACCCGATAGTATTCGCAGATGCTTTATCACAGGCATCTCTCCACTATCCTTGGCCAGCATTACCAGTAGGTTCAACATTGCAGTGAATATGTCATTTAAGGAAGGTGTAGCTGGACTTTGTGGGTTGACTCGGGTAAATGTTGAAGAAGCATTGGAGAGAATTTGCGAATCCAAAACCGATGTCGAGCATCATCTTACAAGGTTAATGAAATATGCCAATGGTTATCACTTCTGCCATTACCAGAAGTCCAAGCCAGTGTTCAATACAGACACAAGCTTAGAATATCTTCAGACAGGTTGCTAGATACTTTTACTGAAATTGATCACCTGTCACCGCTTCTCCAGGAGCTGACCGAGATTGCAATAGGTGGTCTTGACGGGAGAGGATTTCTGCGTCGCAAGCCCTCTAAACTCCAAAGTATCTACGCGATTCTTAGAGATGTGTGCATTTTCACCATGTGTAGTTGCTCTTATTCAAAGTACCCTCACACCCTCACCCAATCAGACAACACCATATCCACTCATTCCATATTCTAGGCTGATTGACAGATTCAACCTCGAGGATCTCCAGAGTAGGGCTCTCGGAGGTGAGGATGAGGTTACATGGCATACCTTGCTGGTGTTCTTTGGAGCTTTTACGTTCGATAAGGAGAATCTGTCCAAATTTCTCACCATCCCAAACCACATTGCAGCAGCATGCTTCAGTACTACTATTCTCTACCGCTTTGGCTTGCTGCGTTCTATGCGGTCTGCCGTCAGGTCTTTGGCGTTAAATAGCGAGATCATTGCCCCCCTAAGCGATTATCAGAAACTGATAGCGGCTCGTGATATCAAACCCAGCGGATATGCGATGAAGGAGCGGGACCACCGGGACAGCTTCCATATAGCTATTCTTGAGAACACAGGTTTGGACCCAAAGATGGAGTATGAGGTTACTAAGGTATGTGGTGCACCATTGTCATCTTATCCACGTTTCTAATACTCTGTCATGGTGTGCAGCTGGGTGGAGCTTCTGGTCTGGTTGATCATGTCATAACATCACCTAGCCAATATGTAGTCACAGAATAGAAGACGGTTGGAATTGACTTTCTAGATCTTGGAGACTCTCGCAGTCAGGACGAGAAGGCTGAAGTTCTAGGTAAACTTGGTATTAACGAAGTTTTGGATCTCAAGTTTCACAAGTGAGAGAAGTACAGGAAGGGAAAAATCAACAGTTGGATCAAAAAAGAGGTTAATACTCAACTAAGGAGCTATGTACTGAGCCCTGAGATCAGAGGGCTGGCTGGATCTCGTACGTTTTATGTACACCTTGTCCTGGTTGTTGGGTCTCACCAGATTTTGGTCTGGCAAATGGATGAGAAGGGCAACTGGATTGGCCAGCCTGATTTGGCCTCGGAGGTGCTGTGCGCGGTTTTTCTGTCCCCCAACTTTCAGTGTATTCCTCAAGTAATAAAATTCTACATTTATTTTTTGAAGCATGTTTTATTTTACCTATTATCTTCTATTGTGTGTCTCCCAATATGATAGGCCAAAGCTTAATCTCATACTGTAACTTCTACAGACCTGTGGGGAGCTCTACAATTATACATCTAAAGACCGAGAATGCCGGTAGGCAAGCGACAAGAGACAGGATCCCAGCAACGAGACAGGTCCAGAAGGAATGAGAACTCGGGGATGAGAATGCGAAGTGGTTCATGTAAGGTTTCTCCATTGTTTATAGGTATTAGTGTCTGCCTTGTTGTTAGGAACTTCTACCCAGCCATTAGTCACTCATTGGCATTGATATACAAGTACCTTGATGGTGGAGAAAAGTCAGAATAATGATCTCACCGCGGTTGTTTTCAAGTGCGTGTGGACAGATACATTATGTATGGGTGTCAGACTTAATATGTCACCTGGTTTCGTGGTATAGTTGGTTCTACACCACGTTGCGAGTAAAAAAAATTGACTTCTCACCTACTAAACCCAATGTAGCCACTCTCCATGGGGGCTGAGCTGCACACCCTCCCCTTCCTAGGACTCCTGCTCTACTTTTGCTCACCCCCGGAAATCCAGTACGTTCCCCCAGTACCCCAAGGCAATAACATAAGTCAAAGCCCAGCAGAAAGTATAGATGAGACCTGAACCTTAGTATTCGAGGCCCCAGAGCAGGTTGATAAAAATTACAGTGGATTATTCCTACCGCCAAGGGTATTGGTGGAAAGTGTATAAAGGTGGATCCTCCGGTGAAATGGCAATTCCGTGGCAACTGATTGGAATTGAGCCAAGAATTGCCAAGACTTGATGAGTAAGGTGAAATGATACACTTGGGGGAAATGAGTGAAGAGGTGAATAGGTAAAATTAAACAGAATTATGTACTTAATATAATATAACAAAGATATTTAAAACAAGATCTAACTGGAACTCTGAGCTGTAGATACACGACGGTGACTTTTATAAACAGTATTAGTATATTGAGCTGTTCCATACAGTAATCCAGCATAGTAAGCATCAAGTATATGTGTACTCTTTCACCAGTACTTGAGAAGTAACGGGGAGGGTATTTCTTGCAGTGCTTTTAGAGTAATCTTCACTAGTGGAGGCCAATTATATTGGTAATTCTTCCTTGTATACCACTTTGCCCTTCTCCATCTATACTCAATCCAGTTTAATTCACAATGAAACTTAGGAAAGAACAAACACAAATAACCCTTTTATTCTATCTCCTATTGAAGGTGGGACTTTTGGTCAAGAAAGTCAGGCTGTACAGAGAGTAATCTTTGAGCACAGCATGAATTACTAGAGTACTCACAATCTTTCTTCCATTTTTTACTCTTGCAGTCATGTCTTAACCCTTCTGCTGGCCATAGGCCACGCTCCTGTAAGACTCTTTTGTACTCTGTGGGCTTACCTCTCCGTTTTGCTGGCACTGATAAGTCATCTGAATCAAAACTCATCTTTTGATGGTACAATATGACTTCTATAGGGTCGTAGAACTATCCATCGCGTAAATGCAGCTGTTTCCTACTAGGATCCGTATTCATGTGAGACATTCGAAGTGCATCTAATGCATTGGTGGTATGAGAAGTAGCATGATTGAAAAGAAATAGTGCTTGTACATTGGGAAATGTTGCTTCGAAAATTGGAATTGCAACATTAAGAACTTGGTCAATAAGATTTTAACCTTTCTACCAGGATCCTTGGTCGACTTTTATATATTCAGTAGCCTGTCCTAGGTTAATCATAAGACCAGTGATTGGTTCAATGACTCGCTGCTGAAGAGTTTGTAGTAAGGGGACAGGATTAGTCTGAGATAACTTGATAGACTTCAGAGTTGTCTAGGCCAATCAAGATTCATTTCTGTAGACAGAGATTGTCTAGGAAGGCTCGAATTCACTTGTTTCGTTTATGACTACTAAGAGTAAAGTAAAATTGGCAAAGTTAGATAGAATTGTAAAAACAATATTATATTGTTAAAGTCTCTTCTTGCTTGCTTAAGGATGCCTAAAGCTTGGAAGGTACTTCGATATTTATATTCCACGTCTGAGTGTTCGTGGACTACATTTATTTATTATACAATGATGTATCTCCCTAATTATAACTTACAATGTTGGGTATTCTTCAAAGATGCGAATACCTGGAGACCCTCAAAACTACTACACTCTCTTCAGTAATTGGAATAGAGCTAACTGGGAATTATGCTATTCCCAATAGTAATTCTCCAATTGTTAGAGTCTTTAGACATATAGCCTAGTTCTCAAGTCGAACTGAGTTGGCGCCAATTGTCTCTATCATTGATTAAATGATCAGTTTCATCTGTGGGTTGTATTTGTGAAGGTAGTTGTAATTGCGACCTTTCTAGGTCGGCTGACTTTGAACCTCTATATTTCCTTACTCAACTGATAGATATCTTCTAAAGGACTCCCTACTAACTCACAGGAAGCTATTCCACTGGGTTGACAGATAATCACTCTGTCGTCCATCCACCCTAGCCACTATACTGCCAGATGCTGGTTTGCGCGGTCT